>NC_143558.1:19100333-19407500 GCF_054136105.1 Typopeltis vanoorti
CTTGGATCCACAGGATTATTGTAAATCCCGTAAACACAGTCTGGTGTTTTCCTGCAGTACGATATATAGTAATATCGTACTGCAGTATGCCCTGCAATTAGGCTTAGAAGATGGTTTCCGATGGAACTAAAAATTGAAATTAAAGTATTTACTCACCTGCAACTTACAAAAACTTTATGTAATCAGAATGCTTGATCAGTACATATGAACATAATACTCGTCACTAATGCATAAATCACTAAAAACGTTATCAATCAAATTTGCAATTCATCATCAATAATGCACAAAACTAACGTGCAAGCCTCCATCTTTACTTTAATTCATGATACTAAATTTGAAGTAATGCAGAAGTCATATTTCCACATAAAATTAGCCAAAAGGTGTCACACCTTATTACTAAAATACTTTGGATTAGAGATAGATGTTGAACATTTTTTCACTTGGTTATAATATAAATTAAAGATGCCAAGAAATTATATTCTTGGTTTCATCCTTTACTCAAGTGTAAACAAACAAAGTTTGCGCATGAAGTCACTTCACGACTAGGCTATTTATATGAGACCTCAATAAAGGTCGAAACCGGTCTGGGTAGTTGCCTCTCCCATAATGCATAGCATTATACATGTATGTAAGGATGTGCATTGCATTATGGGATACTAAGGCAAATGATGTGGAGTCATTAGCCTCTATATACAAGTAGCCCAGTCGTGAAGTGACTTCACACATAAACTTTGTTTGCTTACACTTGGGTAAAGGATGAAACCAAAAATATAATTTCATGGCATTCTTTAATTTATAGTAACCAAGTGAAAAAAAATTTCAACATATGTCTCTGGTAAGTGCAATTTAATCCAAAGACTTCATTTTTCTAAACATTTTTAATTTCTTATTGGGTACATGGCAAGTGCTATATCATATGTAGTTATTAAGCCAAAACTAATACAAATTCTAATGTAAAAATTATGTTCCTCTGCAAAAAGAAACATAATTGTAAATTATTCATGACTATCTTTAAACATTATTTTTGACCCACTTATTAAGTGTTTCAAAAGTACTGCTATTTCATAGAATTCTTTGAATAACTTAGCTTCATCACAAACATTGTGCTCATGAAAACAATAGAAATATTCACAACTGAAAATTACATTTTGATCTTGTATAGCAATTAGTCCTTGGTTCAAGGATGCTTGAGGAAAGGTCCTTCCCCGCCCTCTCTCTCTCTCTCTCTGTGCCTCCTTTTGTTTTATTGCCAAAATGATTGAAATGATAATAATAATTATTTTATTTTTTTTGATAAATGGACCATATTAATAAAAAATTAAGTGAAACAGAATTATGTCTGCAGTATGTCACAAGGCATTTCTAAATTCAGGTGTTGTGATTATGAATGGTGTCACTTTATACAAAAATGTGATTAAAATCACATTTTTGTATAAAATAGAAAATCATTGTATGATTATCTATTAATGTTTCTTTATTTGTAATAAGATAACATCTTAATTCCTATGTCAGTTATTGCATAATTTAATGTATTTTGTTGCATTATGAAAGTTAGCTGCCTCAGCATCATCCTAAACAATTCATTTATTACAATTTACTCAATTACACTAAATGCAAACTTAAGCAGAGAAAAGAAGTAAAAAAGGGTTGATGATATAGAATTGAATATATTGATATTATGAACCAGGAAGTTGTTGCCATATTCTTTTTCCATTTAGAGTGGATGAATGACAAGATACTGAAAATGATGGAGGAAAAAAAGAAACACAAAAATCGTCCTGAATACAAGAAGACTTAAACAACGAGATCAGGAAAGAATGTAGGATTGCAAAAGAACTATTGCTCAACAACAAATGCAAGGAAATTGAACTTCTGGACAAAAAGCACAAAACCAGATAACTTCATGAAAAAAGTTAGGGAGCAAACTAGCAAATCTTGCAAAAGGGTAAGCTCTCATTGCATTGGAAAAATTAGATACCAGTGGAAACATCTTAATGGAGAAAGACAAAATAAGGGATAGATGGGTAGAGTATTCAAAGGAACTCTACAATCATGATAGAATAGATAAACCAATGCAAGAAGATTTGGAGGGGCCTACTACTATTCTTACCTGGGAAGTAACAAATGCCATTAGGAAACTGAGACCAGGAAAAGCTCCAGGAATGGATGAAATTATGGCAGAATATCTAAAGGCTTTAGATGATAAGGCTATAAGCTCACTGACTGACATATGTAACAAAATATATGAAACTGGATACCTGCCAAAAGATTTTAAGCACTCAACATTCTTACCAATACCTAAAAAATCGAAGACAATCAAATATGAAGAGTACAGAACAATCAGTCAGATAGCAAAAGTTATGTCATATATCATCCTAGAAAGAAATAAACAAAATCAAAATGGGAAATTAATGAAACACAATCTGGTTTTCAGGAAAATAAAGGAACTAGAGAAGAACTCTTCAACATTCGAACTATTATAGAAAGATATCTGGAGAAGCAGAAAGAAGTCTACTTGTGTTTTATTGACTACACAAAGGCCTTTGACAATATACAACATGAAAAACTAATCAAATGCATCAGAAATTGAGGAGTAGATGGTAAAGATATCAGATTACTGATAAATCTATATTGGGAGCAAACTGCCTCAATAAAAATATCAGGAGAAATCTCAGAGGAATTCCCAGTAAAGAAGGGTGTCAAACAAGGCTGTGTTCTTTCTCCTATATTGTTTAACCTCTATACTGAAAATATCTTCAAGCAATTAGAAGAATTGAAAGGAGTTGGCATAGGAGGCAGGAATATAAAAAACTTAAGATATGCAGATGATACAGTACTGCTAGCTGAAAATAAAAAAGATCTTCAAAACCTACTAGAAGAGATTCTAGTAGCAAGGCTTATACGTTGGTCAGACATAACTGGTAATTAGTTTACGGAATCAACAACGCATATAAAGTATATTAATTAAAGGTAACTTTAATGAATAACTTCTATATTTCGGCAACGTCACATTGCCATCTTCAGGAACATAAAGATATGATATGTGCACGCAGGCACTAACACAAAGCAAATGAGGAAGAAAGCAAGAAACTAATATTGTTCCTAAAGTCCTAATCATTAGGACTAACACAAAGCAAATGAGGAAGAAAGCAAGAAACTAATATTGTTCCTAAAGTCTTAATCATTAGGACTTTAGGAACAATATTAGTTTCTTGCTTTCTTCCTCATTTGCTTTGTGTTAGTGCCTGTGTGCACATACCATATCTTTATGTTCCTGAAGATGGCAATGTGACGTTGCCGAAATATATTATTATTATTAATATTATTATTATTATCATCATTCAGGCCTCCAAGGAGTCAAAAGACTCTACGAGGGAGATCCTTCCTAAGACATAAAGTCTGTCAAGACTCATCGAGGGGAGGTCCCCCCCCCCTGAGAAACACCAAGTCTATCATACCACTCTTTAACTCACTGACCGTTCTCGCTCCCACCACTCCACCGGGCAATGCATTCCACGGCTCAACCACCCTCCACACAAAGAAACCACTCCTTACCCTCTTGCTCACCGTTTCCTTTCATAACTTCCAGGGATGGCCTCTTGTCATCACTCCTTCCCGCTGATCAACCAAGCGAAAGAACTCCCCAGTGTCAACCCTATAACCACCTCTCAACAGTTTAAAAGTCTCAATCATATCAGCTCTCCTTCTTCTATCCACCAAACTCTACAGTCCACATTCTCTCAGCCGATCCTCATAACTATCCTTGTACAGTCCTGAAACCATCTTTGTCATCCGTCTTTGTATCCTTTCCACAGTTAATTTATCCCTTTCAAATCCTGGGGACCAAATCGGAGAACAATAGTCCAAGTGTGGTCTGATCAGAGACTTATACAATGGAATGATAACCCTCTTATCTCTGCAGGTCAGTGTCCTTCTCATAATAGCAGCAATCCTCTGTGTTACCTTCACCACCTTTGCAATATGTCCCCTAAACTTCAGGTTTCTATCAATCATCAACCCCCAGATCTCTTGTCTCCCCTACTTCCTCCAGTATAACTCCTCCCACAGAGTATGCAGCATCCCATCGATGTTTCCCAAACCTCAAGACCTTACATTTTGCTGCATTAAACTGACACCCCCATTCATTTGCCCATCTATCTAGCTTATTCAAATCCTCTTGCAGGGCTACCACATCTGCACTATTACTAATAATCCTTCCCAGCTTTGCATCATCCGCAAACAACTGAATATCCCCCTGCAATCCACTGGCTATGTCATTGATATAAAGGTTAAACAATATAGGTCCTAGTACTGAGCCCTGTGGGACCCCACTTGTAACCCTCTGCCTCCTGGAAACTGCTCCACCATACACAACTCTCTGATACCTATCAGACAGCCAATCCTGAATCCAGTTGACCAATCTGACATCCAGACCCATGTGCTGCAACTTAAATATCAGCTTATCATGTGGCACCCTGTCAAATGCCTTCGCCAAGTCTAAGAAAATTGCAGTATATGCCTTTCCCTCATCTAATGTTCTTGTAACTTTATTATAAAAGGCTAGCATATTGCTAAAACAAGAGCGTCCTTTCACAATTCCATGTTGATTCTCACGGATAACATTACCCTCATCTGCCCAGTGCTGTATACGGTCCCTCACTACTTTCTCCAAGATCTTAACAACTACTGATGACACACAGACTGGCCTATAATTAGACACTTCCAGTCTGTTATCACCCTTATGCAATGGCACTATCTTACCTTCCTTCCATTCCCTGGGCACCTTTGCCAAAGCCAGACTTTCATTGAAAAGCCACGTTAAAGGGAATGTCAATTCCCTAGCACATTCTCTCAAAACTCGTGGTGAAATACCATCCAGTCCCACAGCTTTACTGACATCCAGAGTACTCGGTATCTGAAACACACTCTCCTCCTGTACCTCCAGACCTCGAACCGGTCCTATCCCTCTAGCATTAAAACTGACTCCTCTAGGATGAAATACTCCAATAAAGTGTTCATTGAACAATTCCACTATGTCCTCTACATCAGTCACTCTATTCCCATTTTTATCCCACAATATCATTCTTTCACAGTCATTTCTCCTCCTACTGGCCACATAGCTAAAAAATTCCCTAGGATTTTCTTTGGATCTTAGGGCCAATCTCCTCTCATATTCCAGTTTCGCTTTCCTTACCACACTAGTCACTCTTCTGGCCTGTGCCTTATATTCCTCATGCATCTCTTCACCTGTCTCCTTATATCTCTTCCATAGCCTCTTTTTCGCATGCAATTCCTGTTTAATATTGTTTGTCATCCACTTTACTCCAAATTGCGTCCTCTTTTTCACTCGTGGTATACAACTTACCATTGCTGATAACAAATATTCTTTCACAATTTCCCACGCACTGGTGATATCCCGGCCTTTCAATTCCTCCCTCCATGTAACTTCCCGAAGTTGACGTCTAAGACTATTATAATCACCTGCCTTATAATTCCACATAAGTTCCCGTCTCTTTGATACTCCTGCATGTCTATTCATTTTCCAAGTCAACACCATATGGTCACTCTCTCCAACTGGTGGGAGAGACGTCAACTCACTTATTATCAACTCTTCTGATGCTATAACCAAATCCAAAACTTTTGAACCTCTTGTTCCCTCTGTTACATGTTGCCTAAGACATTTGTCCCTCAAGAATTCTAGAAATTCCATTCCCCTATTGCTACATGCATCTTCCTCTCTCCAATTTATACTACTGAAGTTAAAATCTCCCATAACAATCATTCTTCTTGCACTTGCCAAACTTAGCTGTCTAAACATCTCCTGGTCCCCATCCTCTGTGCTCCTGGGTCTGTAGCAACACCCCACTAAATATCCTGTCTTGCCTACCTCTACCTCACACCATACGCTCTCAAAATCATTTGTCTCACTTTCTTCCAAATTCTCCACTCTTAGAGGACATAGGTCATCACTTATCATAAGCAGTACCCCACCACCACGCTTTCCCCTCCTATCCTGACGAAAAATGCTATACCCAGCGACTTCTATTCCTGTTGTTATATCCCCATCTGTCAACCACGTCTCAGTGATCGCAATAATTTTTGGCCAGGCTGATGCTATCTGCGCCACCAATTCCTCTCCCTTATTCCGGATACTCCTGCCATTAGTATAAAGCATATAAATGCCATTATTTCTATACCCAGCATTATCCCTTCTAGACTCCACTGGGCTCGGTGTTACCTGACATTGTCTCCCTTCTCCCAAGTATCCATTCCCACAAGAGGCCACCCCTGCTATCATCCTCCCTGGGACACACTGATTCGTTCAGAACAGCAATCTCTCCAGATGCCTACATCCTTCCTCATTCAAATGTAAACGGTCTCTCGCATACAATTCCTCTCTTTCCTCAAACGCACTCCAAGCATCCACATATACCAGTCCTCTCTTGTCACATATTCTCGCTATTATACCATTCAATATCACCGCTCTTCTGCTCAGCTCATCATTATCATACCTAGGCAACACGCACACTATTTTTCCTCTCTCTGTCTTCTTCCGTACAGTCTCAAGCAAAAATCTCATATCTCTCGCTGCCCGACTTACATTACCACTCAAGTCATTCGTTCCTACCCATCACAATCATCTCATCCACCCTTTCACCTCTCTTAATTGCCATAGCCACCCTTTCTATTGTTCCTCCTGGCAAACACTCCTCACGCATCCTATCTTGAACACCACAGATCATTGAGTCGCCATACATTATACCTCTTACCATTCCCTCGCTCCTATTGTTTCCATTCTCTCCTCTTCTTTCATTCCCATACCTCTCTCTTCTACTGTTTCCATTCTCTCCTCTTCTAGCACTCCCATACATCTCTCTCATTCCCTCTCTCCTACTGTTTCCATTTTCTCCACTTCTAGCACTTCCATATCCCTCTCTCATTCTGTCTCTCCTACTACTGTTTCCATCCGCTCATCTTCTAGC
Organism: Typopeltis vanoorti; assembly: GCF_054136105.1. Classification (NCBI taxonomy): domain Eukaryota; kingdom Metazoa; phylum Arthropoda; class Arachnida; order Uropygi; family Thelyphonidae; genus Typopeltis; species Typopeltis vanoorti. Next base: position 19,107,317 of record NC_143558.1, read on the forward strand.
ATTCCCATACCTCTCTCTCATTCCATCTCTCCTACCGTTTCCATTCTCTCCTCTTCTAGCACTTCCATATCTCTCTCTCATTCCGTCTCTCCTACTGTTTCCATCCTCTCGTCTGCTAGCATTCCCATACCTCTCTCTCATCCCTCTCTTCTACTGTTTCCATTCTCTCCTCTTCTAGCACCTCCATACCTCTCATTCATACTCCCTAAATTCTCTCTCTCTCCTACTCTGATTCGCCTTGCATTTATCTCTTCCATTCTCCTAATCTTATCTTTCATACTTCTGCTCTCATTCACAAGACATTCCACCTCCTCTTTCAACTCATCTATCTCCCTCTGCAGGCCAGTCACTCTTAATCTAAATTCATTCTCCCAAACAAAACCATCTCCTAAACTTCCACAGTCACTCACACCTTCCACACTATCAACTATTATTTTCTCATTCTCTCCTATCATACTACTTGTCTTCCTACATTCATTCCCCGTTCCTGGAGCAACAAAGTCGGATATCGATATATCTAATGTACTTATTTCCTCCAACTGCTATTAAAGTTACCTTTAATTAATATACTTTATATGAGTTGTTAATTCCGTAAACTAATTACCAGCTACTAGAAGAGATGCTAAAGCTAAGTGAAAAATATGGACTTAATTTCAACTTCAAAAAAACTAAAGCCATGCTGGCAACAAGAGAAAAAGGGAAATACCCAATATAAATATTAAGATCAGAGGAAATACTTTAGATCAAGTAGAGAGTTATATATATTTGGATCAACTAATTACAGAGAATGGAAAGTGTGATAAGGAAATATTAAGAAGAATAGAAATTGCTAGCTCAACCTTCATTAGCATGAAAAACATTCCGACCTCAAGGGAAATTCACACAAAAACAAGAATTATGTTGTCCAAATGCTATGTATGGTCAACACTGCTATATGGAGCAGAAACTTGGACAATATCAAAATATTGCAAAAATAAACTAAAAGCCTTTGAGATGTGGATCCTCAGAAGAATTCTTAGAGCCCCATGGACTGTCAAAAAAATTAATTTAGAAATATTCGAGATGATTGGAGAAGATAGGAATCTGTTGAAAACCATTAAGAAAAGAAAAACCACCTACCTTGGTCACATACTAAGGCATGAATCCCTATAAAAAACACTTCTAGAAGGAATGATACAAGGAAAAAGAAGAAGAGGAAGACGAAGAACAGATTGGATGAGAAATATTAAGGACTGGACCTTTTTGTTCTATGAAGAATACAAAAGAGAAGCACAAAACCATACATGGCGGAAGCTCATGGTAGTCAACCTCCTGGAAGGAAATGACATCTGACAAGACAAGAATAAAAGAACTGTATAAATATTGATTAAAGCTAGAGGAAATATGAACCAGAGATTTCCAATCAACAATGGATGTTTAGCAGGAACAGAGTTGTGGGAGCTAATGCATTTGATGCCATCTGATGTGAGATAGAGACAAACATAACAAATATATAACTAGTTACTGGAGTAAGCTTAGGGATGCAAAGGAGGATGTAGCTCATGCATTGGCAAATTAACTGCATGAACACAGATTAAGTAATTATATGGAAGAATAATGATGGAAACAGAGTGGAAACAAGAAATATCATCATGCAGCTACTGAGAGATAATTCCTTAAAACCGCTGGGAAGAGTGATTATAAGGTTTTTAGCTGGGATATGCATTTGGAATTTTCATTTAAAAAAGTATATATATATATATATATATATATATATGGAATAACAGAGCAGGTGATTGTGACAAACTCAGGAAAAAGCTTGAAGAGCAATTCATGGTAGAAAAAACTGCAAAAGAAAGACAATAGCAGCAACGAGAACTGGTCATAGGGATGTTTAAAGCAAAGAAGCATTAAATTTCATTCCCAGTCAGAAGTATAAATCAAGTGAGAATCAAGTATATAATAGCATTCATAAACAGAGGGATTATAAAGATGAATATGATTAGCAATCTCACCAACTGTACACAGAACAAGCAAGAGGGGTGAACAGGATGGTAAGAAAAGAAAAATTAGATAAGAGATCTCTGATGTGACAGGTACATAAAAAAATAAAAGCATATGAATATTTGGGATAGCTCTCTGTACACAGGGCATTTCAAGAAGTGGGAAGTTAGTTCCATTAATTCCCAGATAGTTCCATTATATAAATGAGATGCTAAGACATGGGTAGCAAATTTTAGATCAGTCGGTATCTCAAGACTGATGATTAAGATATTGGAAATGTTTGTTAAAGCCAGAATTCAAGAATGGGTTGAAGACTATGAAGGGTCTGCCATACCTTACTAGTTGACTCGCACTGTGTAATACAATAAACTTTATATATTGTATAGAGGAAATTACTGCTTCACAACATAACTAGACTTTGTGTGAATTTGAGCAAATGGGGATTGATGAACTGGTACCATACATAAGAAGATGGCTGATAAACAAACAGTAGTATATGGTGAAGCAAACTCAAAAAGAGAGCAGGTGACCAATGGTATACATATGCCACTTGATTCTCTACTTAGATCATTGTCATGTAATTTGCACATTAATGATATTGGTGATGTGTGTAGAGGCTTAAGTGCTGTGAGGACATCATGTTGGAGGCTTAATAGATTTTTTACAACACTCAAAAAGGATTAAAATAGAAATTAATACTTCCTATATTTCATCCTAGTCACTAGGACATCTACAGGGATTACAAAAACATTAGTTACATTAGTTGTTTTTGTAATCCCCGTAGATGTCCTAGTGACTAGGACAAAATATAGGAAGTATTAAATTCTATTTTAATCCTTTTTGAGTGTTGTAAAAAAATCCATTAAGCCTCCAATATGATATTGGTGATGATTTGGCAGAATTATCTACTTGTTTTAATTACACTATACTGGGAGGATAGTAGTAAAGATGCCATAATATCAGTCTATTCAAATTACCCTACAGGATAATTTGAATAGGCTAATATTGTGAGCAAAGGATAATAGCTCCAGTTCACTGTGACACTACAAGAAATTTATGAAATTAGGATTTGTGTGCATGTGGAAGTTCAAGGTATGTGTTGCAAAAGTGGACAAAAATAGTACAACTTATCATGTGCTCCCTCCTCCCAATTGTCCACAAGCTCTAGGACAATTGGGATGAGGGAGCTATTATCCCTTTTTATAAAACTGTGATTTGACTGCATTGGACTGCGGTATTCAGACTGGGTTGCTTCTCTTCTATTTCCTTGTCCTCAGCAAACAAGTTTTGTGGAAGATGAGGAAATAGTGAAGATTCAGGTGCAGATAACTAAGATGGTGATAGGTCTGTGAAATATTTCCTATAAGGATAAACTGAAAGTTTGTGTAATTACAAAACTTGGCTGATAAACAATGAAATATGATTCTAGTAGCAAGACTTATATGTTGGTTAGACATAACTGGTAATTAGTTTACGGAATTAACAACGCATATAAAGTATATTAATTAAAGATAACTTTAATGAATAACTTCTATATTTCGGCAATGTCACATTGCCATCTTCAGGAACATAAAGATATGGTATGTGCACTCAGGAACTAACACAAAGCAAATGAGGAAGAAAGCTTATACTTCATGTCTACACTTCATGACATCTCATGCGCATCGGCAAGAAAGGAATTCGAAAAAATATGTAGTCGGCACGTGAAAAAATACGAAAACCTGACAAAGACTTCTACTTCCATACCTCAGCCACCACTCAACACTGTAGTCAACCTCTCGTTGGCAGTTTTAAAGCCTGAAGCACTCACAGCACTTTCACGTGGTCACAATTTCGCCCTAGCTCCTAAACGGATACCTGCTGAAGAAATCATGATCCAAATAGAGCGTGGAATTCGCAACCTGCCTAACCATATCACCAACAACGTAAGACTGAATGTAGTCGGTGTTCTCACTAAAGCCAAACCTCCAAAATCCAACTTATCCAAAAACGAATATACAGCCCTACAAGAATTGAAAAACAACAAAAAAAATAGTAATCACCAAAGCTGATAAGGGAAGCGCCACTGTGGTACTCAATCAAAAAGACTACAAAGGTAAGCTAAATTCTTTAGTACTAGACGATAATACTTACCTCCCCATTGAATATAATCCGACCAGCTCTCAGATTAGAACTATCCACAGACTCCTTAAGAAAGTCACTTCTTGGCCTGTGGAAGTCACCAACAAACTTAAACCTTATAACTCTAGACCCCCCCCCCGATTATATGGACTCCCAAAAATACATAAACATAATGTGCCATTGCGTCCCATAGTGGATGGCATTGATTCCCCTACATGTAAATTAGCCAAACATTTAGCCAAAACGCTCACACACTACACTGGCAACACATCATCACACATAAAAAAACTCAGCCCACTTTAAAGCCAGTATAGAAAACCTCACACTCCAACACACTGACATAATGGTCAGTTTTGACGTCTCCTCCCTATTCACTAATGTCCCACTCAAAGAAACCCTTGAGCTCATCCAAGCCAAGTTTCCTCCCGATATCTCAGCCCTATTTCAGTTCACAATGAACTCAGGCTATTTCGTTTGGCAAGGAAAGTTCTACAAACAGATAGAGGGGACAGCCATGGGTTCACCACTTTCCCCACCCTTGGCTAATTTCTTTATGGAGACATTTGAAGAGAAAGCCTTAAACTCCGCCCCACAAAAACCCACTATTTGGCTTCGTTATATGGATGATGTGTTTGCTATTTGGCCACATGGCTCAGACACACTCCACTCCTTCCTAGCACACTTAAACAACCAACATCCCAGAGTCCAGTTCACCTTAGAAAAAGAGGAAAACAACACCCTCCCCTTCCTAGACACTTTAATCACCCGCCAGCTTGATGGATCTTTGGTTTTCTCTGTTTACAGAAAACCCACCCACACTGGCAGATACATTCACCAGCAATCCCCCCTCCCTCACAACAATATGGGGTGATAAAAACACTATATAACAGGGCAAAATTAATCTGCTCAGATGACAAGGCCCTGACTATTGAACTAAACCACATCCTCAACACTTTCTTAGCCAATGGCTATAACCCCCAAAAAATCCAAAAAATATACTAAAACCTGTAAACCACAACTCCCCTCCCCCCCTCCACAATAAAGATTACACCAAGTCTATCACCATCCCCTACATCCAGGGCACCTCTGAGAAAATAACCAATATCCTCAAAAAATATGACCTTACTTCCTGTTACAGACCATATAAAAAGTTGGCATCCCTTATCCGCTCTACCAAAGACCAACCACTTCCCCTAGACCTACCTGGTGTATACCAGGTCCCTTGCAGCTGCAAATTGTCCTACTTTGGCCAAACAGGCAGAACAACAAATATCAGGATTTCAGAACACCAAGACTACATCCGGTTTCACCAGTACAGCCGCTCTGGGCTGGCAGACCATGCCTTAGATACCCACCATAAAATTCGTTGGAAGAAAACAAAAATAATTCATCGCAGCAAGTTTAAATACGAAAGATTATTCAAAGAATCTTCAGCAGCTCTAAAAAACGTTCCTAACCTCAACAAATTTGGGTGCATCAAACTGCCCCAAATTTGGGAGACTTTCATTATGAGAACTTCAGCCCAACTGCCAAGACTACCAAATTAGCCCGCAAGAGGGCACCATTAGGACTTTAGGAACAATGAAATATGTTAGACACATGTTTCTATCCTATTCCCACATTTCTTGCTAAGTTACTAAGGGAGTTTTATATGATAGATACAAACAAAATTTATATCTGATAAGGAGCAGTATGATGGGTAGTATTATGATGATGATGATTTATTAATGGTTGGTATGGGCCTCTTGCAGTGATTCCGTGACTCCACAGAGATGCAAGATGCTTGAATAATAATAAAAAATAAGAGAACTGAAAGAAAAGTTTGAGGCGAGTGGTTTAGTTATGTATGGTTTAGAAGCAGTAGCAACTGCTTGATATCAACAACTGAAATGGCACATAATTCTCACTTGGGCTCCCACCTATTTTCCGTTACCCAATCAATATTTTTTGGATCTATCCTCCAAACTAGAACCCACACAGATCCAAAAACAATTATAAAGTGAAAACCTATATGACTGGATTCATTAAATGTTTACTTTTAATTCACTACCATAGCATGTCATAGATAATAGCAAATATGATAATGACTGACACATTTACAAATTTTTAGCAAGATATCAAAATGAAAGTTGTTTCAGGTAAGTGGGATAGCTATTAATAGAACAGCTTAAAATATGTATTAAATAAATGAAACAGATTTTAAAAATAAAAATGATAAATTATTAATAATAATGCAGTTTGTGTTTTCTGATTTTTATTAAATGATTTTATTACTTTTTATTTGCATATTTTACTGTTTTTAGTTAACATAAGTAAATTTATGTATATAGGCAATTCCTGACTTATGTACTTTTTCTACTACTTTACTACTTTATTTATTATTTGACACCTCCAGGGAGTCCAGAGACTCATTGAGGGAGGGGCACCCACTCTACAACTATCTCCACCACTCAATCCACCAAATGACTGCAACTACACCAACGCCATCTACTGCCAACTACCACTAGTTTAAACACAGACAATTACAAACATCCATGCCCACAGCAGGATTTGAACCGGCAGCCTTTTGGCTGGAGAGCAGATGCGCACTTGGCCAGTCAGGTCAGCATGTAAATTTGGACTTTTATAAATTATCATGAAAGGGCTAGAAAAGTGGTGAATTATTCAAATTTTCACATTCACCTGCCAGTCTAATGGTGGTCTTTAGCAAGACAGACAGTCCATGTGGTGCATGTATGTGCACTTTCCTCAGTCTTGCTTTCAACACAGCTGTGCTATATTTGTAATGTTTGAGTGCTGCATACTTTTAGTGTTTTCATGCTATTCATTTATTTATTTTAGTATTTGCATGGATCCTAATGCCTCACAGGTCTTAAAAATTCAAAGAGAAACTGAGACGTGTTAGCCTGTTATTGAGATTTATGAAAAGTAGAAAGGGGTCGCTGTTCAGTCATCTCTTGATAATTTCTAAAGAAAGGTCAAATGGCCAAATTAAACACTTTTTAAAAATATTTATATTTTCTCATACTGCTATTTTATTTGAATTATATGATATATTATTTGAATTAATAATTGCACATGGAAATCCAGTTTGTGAGTGAATTCTGTGATAATCTTTAAAACATGTTAACACACTACAGCAGTGCTTCTCAAACTTATGGATGCCAAGGCCCCGTATGGAAAAATTTAAATATTTCACGTTTTTTTCACGGTGCCCCCATCGGAAAAAAAAACATCGTAATATAGACGTTATTATATTTATTGTATTTATATTCAAGATTTTGTGTTTCTTATCAATACCTTTGAAATGAAACTTATATGAATAAGCATATATTTACTAATATTCATTAAATGCCAAAATACGCAAGAAGCAAAATTTGTGAAACAACACCAATGTGTGATTTTTTTCCATTAAAATATGAAAAAGAACAAAAAAGAAATAATAAAAATTAAATACGTTTCTTTTAAGATTAAAAAAATCTACTTAGTCTTAAAACATTTTAAATTTGTTTTCATTATTTCATGGGTCCCCTCAACAAAACGTACGGCCCCCAAGGGGGCTGCGGCCCACAGTTTGGGAAGTGCTACAATACAGCATGCACATACTATAAACATGTAAGCAATAGGGTGTGATTAACAGGCAAAGTTGAATTAAATCTAACTTACGTAAAATTTAAGTTACATGAAGTTTGCAGAACATAAAAGTTACATAAGTTGGGGATTGCCTGTATTTACCTTTCTTCTATGCAATTTTTTATTATCTTTTAATTAAACGTACATCTTGTACCATCCTTCCCTTCCAGTTTTCATAAAACATTAAACTATACTCATTTATGAATTGGTTCTTAATGGTAATATCCTTGTACACTTGGGCATAAATAATTACCACTGTTGACATGTAATGCTATATTTTTCACCCTTCATGAAACTTCTAAGTAAGAATAACTTAAGTGATACAGATAATAGAGAACCATATTTAACTAAATAAATTGAGACCTTTATTTTTATACTCAAAATTGCATACTTTTATACTGCTATTCTCTATGCAATACACATTAACACATTTTTTTTTTGTCATTATTGTTAGGCATCATGCATTTAAAAATGACCTGTCACCCAAAAATATTTCAAGCAGTGTCATTATTGCTGGCTCAGGTGAAGGTTCTCCTTAAATGTTTTAGATTGATTCCTGAAGGAGTTCTGTTTACAAATATATTTCATGAAGTCAATCGGGACTATATTGCTGTGAAGAAATTGTGGTTTGGGTCTGAAATTCTTGACTGGATTGAATGGGACATCTGGTAGTTTAGTTTTATAACATCAAAAGTACTTCAAGTTTGTAATAATATAAGTTTATTTTTACATTTATAAAAAGATTGTGTAAATAAATGCATATATATATTTAGACACTACTGTCTTTTTTAATTAAATAACTTAAATATGTGTCTCCTTAAATAAATTTTAAGAGTCACATTGTTAAAATTGTAAGGACATTCACAATAGCTTATAGCAGTGATGAAGACAATGCCGGCATTGACATGTAAATGTCATATTACATTGGTATTCAGAATAATTTCAGATGCTTTCATACAAAGAATCTGGCAGATATACGAGGTGTGACAATTTAATTCTCAAAATGCACCTGTAAAAAAATCTACATTCAGAACTATACATTAGTGGCTACTGTCACCTTTGAAGTAGTCCCCTTGTGCATTTATACACTGGTTTAGAAAGTGTTCTCATTTCTGGAAACAAGCCTGGAACACTTTTTTCTGGAATACTCTTGAATTCCTTTATCACATTATGCTGGATATCAGCGATATCAGAAAATTTTTCTCCTTTTAGTGCAGTCTTTAATTTTGGAAACAGCCAGAAATCACAGGGAGCTAAGTTGAGTGAATAAGCATGACAACCTAATTCGGTAATCAATTTTTTGGCCAGAAACTCTCTCACGATGCACATTGTCATGATGGATGATCTACTTCTCAGGCCATAATTCAGGTCTTTTTCTCTGAACAAAGGCTTTTCAGCACCTCTAAAAAACATTATTAGTTGGCCATTTGTCCTTGTTCAATGAATTCATAGTGGAATATCCCCTCAAGATCAAAGAAACACACCAGCATGGTCTTGAACTGTAAACATGAGTGCTTTTTTTTCCGGATGTGCCGAACTCGGGGGTTTTCAACTGCATGCTCTGGCATTTTGTTTCGGAATTGTACTGGAAGCCCCAGGTTCTGTCACCCGTAATTACTCTTGGAAACGTGCTTATTTGCAGAAAGATCAGTCACAACTTGAAGCCATCGCTGCTTCTGTTCATCCATCAAGATCGAGGCACAAACTTTGCAGAAATCTTTCACATACCCAATTCTCCAGTTAAAATTACCCTGACTGTTTCTCAATTCATTAGCAATTCATCAACTATTAATCAAACACTTAATCGTCTGTCAGACCATACCAAATCTTGCACTCTATTCACATTTGCATCTGCCATTTTTGTTTTTTGGTTCCCACTTCTGGGATCATCATTCACATCTTGCCGACCTCTGAATCTCTTATGCCACTCAAAGACACTTGACTTTTTCAGAGCATCCACACCATATGCCACTTTCAACAGCTCCAAAATTTCAGTAGCAGTTTTGCTGATTTTGATGTTAACATGCAGCTCCAAATTTCGATCACACATTTTTACACCAAAGTTTACAAGCAGATCTCTATTGTTTTTGCACAACAGCCAATTAGCAAATGGTTCTATCGGCTTGAGGCTTATGCACGCATTAGTTAAAATATGTACAGAGACAATTACTCACGTGACCCCAACCAAATCACCACATGGCAACACTACGCAGCCATTCCAAGAATTAAATTTTCACACTTCATACACAACATAAAATTGGAAAAAAAATTAATATTTTTTGCCTTTAGAATCCAAATTTGAAATGCTCATATCTCAGTCACAAGAATTCCAAATTTTAACACAGCAGGACAGCACAAGTCAATTAATTTATTTGTTTAATTCACATAAAGAATTACTTTGAGTAATGGCTTATCACATCACAACAATTAAAAAAAAAACAAATACTTTTTATTACTCTACTTCACCTCTAGTTTTTTAGGTTCTCTCAAAGGTTAGGATATTCATAATGTGATCACAGAAGCACACAATGCAGAAATGAGTAAGAGTACAAAATATTCAAGTAACATTTTCTAATGTTACTTGAATATTTGCCCTGACAGCACTCTGTAAGTATTATCAGGACAGCTTTATTTTGTTTTTTGAATAAAGACATTCTTCCAAATCTTTGACAATTTCTTCCCAACAGATTTATTTAAATAAAGTATTATGAAGCCATGGTTTTTGCACAAAGGATTTGTTAAGCATATAGGCTGATAATCTGTTTTATCCATATTGATTCATAAATATGTAAACTTGCATTTTGCTCTTCTTTTTGACAGAGGTGAATTACTTAAAAGGAATATCAAGCTTGGACAGGGTCGAGAGCTATTTCTTTGGATTCCAAGATACGTCTTTCTAATTCATCGGAGCATTTATGGATGTTTGAAGTTAAAAATACAGAGCTCTTGTTGATAGTGAGATAGGGCAGGAGGGAGGGGGAGGAGAGAACAGGATCAACCAGCCCAGAAAGTTTTATAAAAAATCCAGTGGGGAATAATTTTGTAATATATATATTTATTTATTTACAGAGTAATTGACTCAATTTAATGACACGTTTATAATTATTAACTGACTTAACCACCGGGAAAAAATATAAGAGATTTAATAAGGTTTCACTACTAATTTCATTGGAAATGCCAACATCGTCAAGTGAATACAGTAACATGGAGAAAACAACATCTTAAAAATACGTTGTACTTTAGACAAACACAGAGCTTAGAACAAGGAGTATTTGTATTTGAAATTGAGTCCAAGCATTAGTTCTGGTGTGAAGCACTGTGCGTGTGAATGATATCATGAGTACGCCAAAACTGGATTACAGCGCTATGTGAATCTGGTAGGCTGTAACTGAGATTGCTGTTTAGATGGGTAGGGTCGAGAGCTATTTCTTTGGATTCCAAGATACATCCTTTTAATTCATCAGAGCATTTATGGATGTTTGAAGTTAAGTTCCAGTCTATTTGATGTTGTCCTTCAAAATTGGTATTGGCCGAGAATAAAACGTGGCTGGATGGGGCACTAGCACGGACTCTGTTATAGAAATGTCACATTGATGTTCTTCTAGGTAGAGAGAGATGGACTTTTCTGTCTGGCCATAATATGGTTTGCTGCAACTGCAAATGATTTTGTATACTCCTGGAACTGAAGAAGGTTGTATTTTACGCTTCACACCAGAACTAACGATCAGATTCAATTTCAAACACAACTACTACTTGTTCTAAACTCTGTGTTTGTCTGAAGTACAATATATTTTTAAGATGTTGTTTTCTCCATGGTACTGTATTCACCTGACGAAGTCAGCATTTCTGATGAAACTAGTAGTGAAATCTTATTAAATCTCTTATATTTTATCTCGGTGTTTAAGTCAGTTAATAATCATAAACACATATGTGCTTGAAGTATGTTTAATATCACAAAAAGAAGAATATGTGGATAAGAAAGCAAGTCTCCGACATCATGGGAAGAGTGAAACTTCTGAAGGGCTGGGCATATTGCTCGAGGACAAGATCAGCGATGGACAAAAGAAGTACTGGATTGGATTCCATGAAAGGAAAAATGACCACAACGCTAATCTAAATCACAGTGGATTGATGATATCATCAGATTTGCAGGAGTGGCATGAGAAAGGAGAGCCATGGACAGACAGTTTTGTTTGTCCATGGCTCTCCTCTTCATCAGCATTTTATATATATATATATATATATATATAAAACACCTGCTGTGTACTTCAGTGAAAGTGGCATGTGCCATCAATGGCACTAGACTTCCCAAAGGAAGAATGTCACAACTTCTGCTTTAGTCGCCAACTAGAGGAACTTTACTAAGCCTTTTTTCGAACAGTTCCCAAGTTAGTTGACCTCTGGCACAGGCAAGTAGGTTTTTCATTCTGTAAACTCAAGCACATGTCAGTTGCATCTCTTCACTAATGCAATGTCTAATTAGTGGTACTTTTTGCCCAGCTATCTCGGATTGGCTACCAGTGGAGACTGAACTGCCCCCCCCCCCCTCAGTCTCCAAAGGTTAGATAGGGCTAAAAGCCTTGCCTACCCCATATAGGGAAATAAAAGGCATTAGCTGATTTATATATATATAAAATAAAAAAACCTTGGATAACTAATGAGATAATTTCTCCAATGGAAGAAAGAAGAAAATGGAAAAATAAAGACACTCCAGAAGGGAAAATACAATATAAAACCCTGAATGACAAATTCATAAGCGATGCAGAAAAAATAGAGAAAATTGGCTTAAAAAACAATGTGAAGAAATGGAAAATTATGAGAGAGTGGGAAGGTAGAATCTTTTGTATGAAAAAGCAAGAAGCATGAATCGCAAGAGAAATAGAATTCGGGCTAGAGGCATAGAAAATAAGAATGGGAAAATCATAACCGAAGAAGATAAAATCCTAATGAGATGTAAAGAATACATTGAAGATCTATATGACAAAGAAAATAGACCAAATGAGTTGCCATTAGAAGATATAGGTAAATGAAGATGATCTAGGCCCAGAGATTTTGAAGACAGAAGTAGAAATGGCCATTAAAGAACTGAAATGTGGAAAGGCAGAAGGAACAGATGAAATACCTGCAAAATTCCTGAAACAACTTCAGAAGAAAGGAACTGAAGAAATAACCAAAATAATAAATTTAATTTATAACAAAGGAGAATTACCAAAAGATTTTATGACCTTAATATTTATACCTATACCAAAGAAAAGTAATGCAGTGAACTGCAAGGATTTTAGAACAATAAGCCTCATTTCCCATACAAAAATATAATCCTAAATGGTCATTTTCAGTATCCTGTCAGGTGTCTTTTCCCTCCAGGAGATCGACTACCATGTGTCTCCACCATTGCTGCATTCCTCATATGAGAGATGGTCCAATCTTCTATATTTTTCATCCACTCCAGTCTTTGTCTTCCTCTCCTTCTCTTTCCCTCAACAGTTCCTTTGAGAAGTACCCTTTGTAGGCAGTTATGTCTCAGAATATGTCCAAAATAGCTGACTTTTCTCTTTTTAATTTCTTTTATCAGGCTCCTGTTTATGCCTACCATCTGTAGTATCTCTTCATTTGTCTTTCCATGATATCCTCATAATTCTTCACAGCATCCACATTTCAAGGCCTCCAGTTTTTTAACACTCAGACTGGAGAGTGTCCATGTCTCTGCTGCGTATAATAATTTGGGCCATATGTAACATTTGGAGATTCTTAGTCTTGTTTTCAGATTTAATTCTCTAGATGTCAGTAGATTTTTCATATTGTTAAAAGCTGACCTTGCAATTTCAATCCTTTTTCTAATTTCATCTTCTATCCTGCCTTTTTCTGTGATCAAGTGTCCGAGGTATGTGTATGTTTGCACCTGTTCTGATTTATTTTCTTTTATATTGATGCATATTTTTGGTATTTCCTTTTCTCTTGAAATTATCATTATTTTTGTCTTTTTAAAGTTGAAACTGAGGCCATACTGTTCGCTGTACTTGAGGGTTTCCTCTATAAGAGTCTTGAGGTCATATTTGTTTTCAGCTAGAAGAACAGTGTCATCTGCATAGGTTATTAATATTTCTGCCCCCTACAGTGATTCCTTTGAAGTTACTAATTTTATTAAATATTTCTTCTGTGTACAGGTTAAAGAGAATCGGAGACAAGACACAGCCTTGTCTCACACCTTTCTGAACTGGGAATTCTTCTGAGGTCTCTCTATTTATTCTCAAAGATGCAGTCTGTTCCCAGTAAAGATTAATTATTAGCCTAATATCTTTTCCATCCATGCCTATTTTTGAAAGGATTTCAATTAATTGCCCATGTTGAACATTGCCGAATGCCTTTTTGTAATCTATGAAGCAGAGGTATTCATCTTTTTATTTTTCTAGATATCTTTCTTTGATGGTTCTGATGTTGAAAATACCTTCTCTTGTACCTACATTTTCCTTGAAGCCACTTTGTGCATTTTTTATTTCTTTCAAGAATAACATATAGGAGGACTTTTGATACTTGACTGATGAGGCTAATTGTCCTGAACTCTTCACATCGTGTAGCTTTTTGCATAAATTTGTTAGAATTTCAATCCTACTTCATCGAGAGCCCTCAACCATTCTGCCAGGATATTATCTATTCCTGCAACTTTATATGGTTTTAGTTTTCTGATGGCGTTTTCAACTTCACAAAGTAAAATGGGTGATCCTTCTAAATCAGTCTGTTTGGGAATATTATTTTTTTGTTGCTCATATAATTTCCTTGTGTATTCAATCCATCTTTCCATGATTTCTTTTTTATCCATTAGAATATGGTCTCTTGAGTCTCTAATGGTACTTGCATGATTCACTGTATTTGTCTTGTCATTTCTCTGATCTTTTCATACATTTCTCTGCTTCTGTGTTTTCTATGTTTGTGCATTTATTCTTAATCCATTCCTCTTTGGTTTTCCTCCATTCTTTTTTATTTCTTTATTCATGCTTTTATATTCAGGTTTGTTCTACTTTTTTCTTTGTTTCATCAACTTTAATATTTTTCCATTCCCAAGGTTTATTCCCTTTCCTTTTTAATTATGGGAGTGTATTTTTGGCTGCTTTGTTGATGCTATTCTTGAATGTTTGCAGTTCATGTTAATTTCATCCATCAGTTGTCTATTTTTGGTGTGAGTTGTGGTGTCAGACATGTTAAGGGATTTTGTGAATTCTTTTATAAAGCAGTCTTTAACTTGGTTGTTAAGTGAATCTGAATTATAAGTTTCTCTTATGAATGGTTGGTTTGGTGTCTTAAGTTTTATTTTGATTTTTGCAATCACTGGGTTGTGGTCCGATCCTATGTCTGCTCCAGGATATGTTTTTGTTTGTGTTATTGCATTTTGGAATCTTTTGCTTATTATTATATAGTCAATTTGGTTTCTATAGATGGCCCCAGGGCTTTTCCATGTATATGTTACCACTAAAGTGCAGAAATCAGTTATTCTACAGATTATCTAGGTATTGTGCAGATTAACTAGGGTGATCCGTTAATGTGCGGAAAATTGTTTCATTTCTCAAATTACCTAGATAATTTGCACATTACCTACTAGGCACTCGTTAATGTGAAAATAAGATCTTTGCTGGAAAACAGCAACTTCTGTACGCTTAAATTAACATAATGTTATTTATTTATTTTTCGATATCTAAAGAATCAAGTTAATACAATCAGACAATCAACAAATTAGTTGATAGAATTAATCATCAATCAATTAAAAAACTATAATACAAAGAATCAAACGGTTTAAAATATTATTACAATTAAGGAAATGAATTTGCAAAACATATGATAAAATTATGTTTACTTATTAAAAAACCAAACTAAAAGTGGAGGGAGAAGGACTAGGGAAAGGAAATGAGAGAAACAAACTTTTGAACTTTAACGATACGGAAACCGTTAATGTGCACATTACCTAGGTAAAATGCAGAAAACTCTTGATTCCGCACGTTAACGGAGCAAATCAGTTAATCTGCAGATTAGCTAGGTAATATGCACATTAACAGCTTTCGAGCTTTAGCGGTAACATATGTAGTCTTCTGGGAGGATGTTTAAATAGTGTGTTGGCAATTATTAGGTCATTGATTCCACAGAATTGAATTAATCTTTCACCTCTTTCATTTCTGGTTTCAAGCCCTTGGTTTCCCATGAAAAATGAATTTTTTCTGAGCCCACTTTTGCATTTTGGTTGCCCACCATTATAATAATATCATCTGTCTTAGCACTAGAGACTGTAGTTTGGATGTCTTCATAAAATTGTTCCAACTCTTCATCTGGGTATAGGTCCGTCATTTTCAGTATAGGTCACCACTTAAAAAGTTATGTGAAGTACAGTGAGGTTATAAGTCACTATGGATAACAATAATTTTGTGCAAAGTATTAAAATTAGTAGTATTAGTATTTATACAAGTACTCCATGGAGTCAAAAGACTTGTCGCATGAGGAGACCCACACTATCCATTAACACAATACTTATTCTTTCCTTTAGTGTTACACAGTGATAAGCATTCATTTTACACAAATTATGGACTCTACAACCGTGTTATAAATAATTATTTTAATTTCCCGACATTTCAACCTTCATATTATTATTATTATTACATAACACTTTCAGATCATGGTCATCATCTGGAGCATACACATATGTATACAGACAAGCTAAATTACATTTCACATAGTATGCTGAAGAGACAATGATTTAATCAACAGTTATTCTACTGGCCTGACCTCTAGTGAAAATATAAAATATAAATTTAAAAAATTATTATTATTCTCTTTTTTTTTTACCAGAAACCAACACATACTGGCCAATATTTACACAAAAACTAGGGATCATTAATACACTAAAAAAACGGGGCTTTGAAGATTTGCTCCAATGAACAAGCACTTAAACATGAATTAAAAGTTATCAGCAATACCTTCGTAAAAAATGGTTACAGCCAAAATACTATCAACAAAATTCTGTACAAGACCTCACTTAAAAACAAAACTAAACAAGACTACAATAAAAATGTAACCATTCCATATATTAAAGTGATATCAGACAAAATAAACAGAATACAATCTTAAAGCCACCTTTAAACCTCCTGCAATTAAAGAAGTGATTCCCAAAGATCCACTCCATCTGCTGGTCCACCCTGGAGTATACCTTATTCATTGCACCTGTAATTTGCCCTATATAGGGGAAACAGGATGCACAATTCCTATCAGAAAAAAAAGGAACATAAACGACACATTAAATATAATAACTATGGTCAAGCTGGTTTTTCTGATCATGCCCTAAACACTTTACATAGAATTGACTGGTAAAGCACCTGTTTATATCACACGAAAACATGGTATGAACATAAATTTAAGGAGGCCTGTGAGATTCTTATCACTCACCCTAATTTTAACAATAATGATGGTCTAAAAAACCCAAGCATATGGAAGGCACATATTCTACCCACCTAACCTTTCTCCCTATGAGTTAATTATAAATAGGACCATAGGTAATCCAGGTTCCTAAATCTAATATAACAATTGTCATGTTAAATTAGGACATCATTTTACTGTAACAAAACTATCTATATGAAAGAATGTTTCTCTGATGTTGTCTTAAATAGAATATAGCTTTGATGTAGTTAATTTATATTATTTTATTTCATTTATTTATTGTAAAAAAAAAAAAAAAATTATTTTCATTAGATGTCAGGCCAGTAGAATAACTGTTGATCAAATCATTGTCTCTTCAGCATACTACGTGAAATGTAATTTAGCTTGTCTCTGTATATATGTGTGTATACTCCAGACAGTGACCTTAATATGAAGGTTGAAACGTTGGGAAATTAAAATAATTATTTATAACATGGTTGTAGAGTCCATAATTTGTGTAAAATGAATGCAATACTTATCATACATTTCCTTAAACTTAAAAGATGGTTGTGAGCACTGTTGGGGTGCTCACAACCATCTTTCTCAACCCATTTCACTCGATTCACCACTCTCCAAGTAAAGAACCTAGTCTGTACAAATTTGCTAACCATGCTCTTAGAAAACTTCCAAGTGTGACCCCTGCTTCCTTAGTTTTCTCCCAGCTTCCCATGTATTGAAAAATTTCTTTTGTAGTATTGATTTTATAGAATCCCTTTAATAATTTATAAGTTTCTATCATGTCCCCCACTCCTTCACATGTCAGCTAAACTGTGCAATCCACACACCTTCAATGTGATATGTGAAATGTTCCCTATCCTAATAGGGAACATTTCACACATCACGAGCTTAGTCACAGATCTTTAGCCTCATCGATTTCTTGTAATCTAGTATCATCAACATGATACAAAATATGTAACCCTTTCATCCTAAAGTGCATTACCTTACATTTTACAACATTATATTGATAAACATTGTTCTTTGCCCACACTGCCAATTTTTGTAAGGCATGCTGCAAGATATCTATATCACCTTTATCAACTACCGCCCTCCTCAGTTTTGCATCATCATCAAAAACAACCGAATATCCCCTCACTGAAATCTTCCACTATATCATTGTACAAAATACAAAATAAAGAGTAGTGGTCCTAGTACAGAGCACTTGGGCACTCTACTAGTTACCCTCATTTGCCTTGATTCCACTCCACCATCCAGCACCCTCTGATGTCTGTCTATCAGCCACTCCCTTATTCATGCCACCACCAATCCACTTGCATTTGCTCCAATTTCTGTGATAGTTTTCAATGTGGTATTCTGTCAAATGCCTTTGCAAAGTCCAGCAGTATATAGTATGTAATAGCTATTTCCTTTATACAATTCTGCTGTCAGCTTATTATAAAATGTGAATAAATTACTGAGGAAGGACCTACCTTTTACAAAGCCATACTGTCCCTATAGAGTATCATATTCCTATCCATCCATTCCTAAATTTTATTTTTAAACTAGCTTTTCCAATATTTTAACCACCATTTCAGAGATACTGATTGGTCTGTAATTTGCAACTTCTGTCTTGGAGCCACCTTTATGTGATGTAATGGAACTTTCCACTCTCTTGGAGCCTTGCCAAAGCTGACACTTAGATTAAACAACTTTGTTGGAATCATTGCCAGTTCACTTGCATATTCTCATAGCACACAAGACATACTGTCCAGGCCCCACTGCAGCATTCACATTGATATTTTTCAGTATACTGAGTACCTGCAGTACTACCTTAATTCTCACACCAGTAACTACAAAGTCACCACCTAGATAATATACCCTTTCAACGTGATCGCTTAGTAACTGAACTATTTCTTCTGCTTCTGTCACTTTCCTACCATTAGGACTGAGTTATCTTTCCATATCCATTCTTTCTCTTACTTGCTATGTAGCTAAAAAACTCTTTTGGATTTACTTTGGCCTCCTTAGTTAATTTTCTCTCAAAATCTGATTTAGCCTTCATCACCATACTTATTACCCTTCTTGCTTAAGCTTTATATTAGTCGTGAGCATGAGCAAGAAGGGTAATAAGTATGGTGATGAAGGCTAATATCAGACTGCATATCCCTATTCTGTTTATCCTCCAGACCATGGATATGCAGTCTGATACTGCCTCACTCAAACAATTCCTGGCTGCTTCCCATGCACTAATGTGTTCCATGGGAAGTGGTGCCATGACATAAGAAGCTACATTCCATGTAACTTCTTATGTCATGGCACTGCTCCAAGTTGCCCCCCTAAGTTTGTCATAATTGCATGCTTTGTAGTTCCATATACACTCTTTCTTGACTGAAAATTGCACGTTGAGCGACTTCCCAGGACAAAACTGCATGGTCACGTTCCCTGATTGGAGATAGAGTTGCAACTATAGTTCTCAAACCTCTTGTTCACAATATCACATATGCTGTTTCAGGTAATTATCCCTTAGCAACTGTATAAATTCCATTTCCATTTTGAAATGTGCCCTTTCCTCCTTTCACTCTATATCCCCATAGGTGCTTGGCCTGCACCAGTTGTGCTAATCTGCTGATGCATGTCATCCACATCCTCTTCTGGACCTTCAAGTCTACAACAGCAACCAATAATATATTTTGTCCTATTGGCCTCTATCTCACACTTCAAATGAACCATTTCCCTCAGATCTACAATCTTCCTTATTTTTGTTGGTTGAAGTTCTAACCATCATTAATAATACCCCTCCTCCTGCCCTATTTCCTTTTTCTTCTCTGAAAATACAGTATCTGTTACATTCTGTCCCACTAACTGCATCATTCTCTGACAACCAGGTCTCATTGATGCCAGTAATTTTGGCCAAGTCGAGCTGACTAATGCCAGAAGCTCCTCTTTTATTTCTGATACTTCAGGCATGTCATTACCTGCCCATTCAGAATCAAAACCTGAAAAACTGTACTCAGCTCTTCACAATTATTCCTATGCTCATACTCATCTAGCCCAGAGGTGACTGTTACCTCAGTCATTCCTGCACTCGTACTCATTTGTCCCAGATCTGGCAAGACACGTTTGATTGCTTCCCCCTAATTTCTCTAGTTTCCCTGGATTTGCACTTTTAAACTCTCACTGAGTAACACTTTCTCCAAGCCTTTAACTTCAGAACCATTCAAGTGCAATCCATCAGGCATATACAAGTTCTTTTGTTCATCAAATTCATATAGTTTTCCAAATTTACTGAGCAATACTAAAAATAAAATAAATAAATAATTTAAAATAGTCATGCTTTAAGTTGTTGGGAACATGCATTAAAAGAAAGCACATATATGGACAAGTTTTATGTATTATTTCCTTAGAGGTTGAACTTTTGTTACATATGTTAAAATTGAAATTCTGGTCTTTTGAATATGGAAAATTTTCATGTCCCCCCCCCCCCTAAAAAAAGCATGAAAGTGCTAGTGACATTTCAAATCTAATAATTTCCCTTTCATCTGTCCACCTTCAGAGAACAACATTAATAATATACCTTAATTTAAACATCTAGGAGTGACTGACTCCATCACTTAGTTGCAGCTGAGTAAAAGACAGGTGCTAAACAGAAATAAACTTTGTTTAATATAATATAATGTGTTATATAACATAATTTCTGTTTTAATATATATATATATATATATATATATATATATATATATATATATATATATTAAACTGGAAAAACCTAATACACTTATGCAAACTGCTTAAGAGATTTCTTAAACACTGTTTTAATTGATATATATATATTAAGTTATATTCATTCTCTCTCTCTCAACGTAGTTGTGCTACAAATCATGAAACACTTCACTTGAATAATCAGAACCGTTCGAAATATTACTTGGGCATTACCTAGCTTTCAATAGACGCATTCAACTAAAATAACCCGTCATTTAATGAAATATGATATACTTAAAGCCTATATTATTTTTAATTATTTTCTTGCTCTCATTAAATTCGATTACATTTATAATACGGCACATTTATTTCTACATTTATATGACATAAATCATACATGCCATCGATTTTTATTTATATATTTTAAAATTCTACGGAAATATTATATAGAGAAGTTAACAATTTGAATTGTTACGGTTTCTTGTGATGGGCCATAACAGCACTGACCGAAAGAAATTGCAAATATAATCAAACCTAGTCATGGTGATATTATTAAAAAATAATTAATTGGAATTTGTCATACTAATTCCATTTATCTCTATACTACTATTATCACAGCGATACTCGTCGCTACGACTTCCTGTACCAAGCGAATAAACAGGACTGAAATTAACTCGTGACTGCCACCTTTAAAATAATAATAATAAATTGTATAAAAATAAAAGCAGAGACTTGAACGACTCCGAGAGTCAATGTTTTGAAAGGTTTAAAATTAAAATGTATCCCAATAACGTAAAAGCTTATCCACACGCATTATAATAACTTTTACCACAGCAATCGAGCTGTAAAACCTGAGGGCTTTTTTTTTAATATCCAACAGCAGGATGTCCAAAGACCCTTCTGCTAAGAGAAAAGAACAGAATGACACTAAGAACAAACCTGTAAAGAATGAGTTAAAGTAGCATTCTTCATTTAGAATAATCTCGCCAGGAATACTTTAATATTCTCAAGCTTTTTGACTTATTAGTTGCTGCTGCCCGTTTTCGAATTCTATTATTATTATTATGTGACACCTCCACGGAGTCCAAAGACTCATCGAGGGGGAATGTGCCAACAGCGTCGAACGATTGAACCCTTCCAACTGCTAACCGCGCTCAAACTTCCTTAACTTTTTGCGCGA
Organism: Typopeltis vanoorti; assembly: GCF_054136105.1. Taxonomy (NCBI): domain Eukaryota; kingdom Metazoa; phylum Arthropoda; class Arachnida; order Uropygi; family Thelyphonidae; genus Typopeltis; species Typopeltis vanoorti. The sequence goes on from NC_143558.1 coordinate 19,129,323, forward strand.
GCCATTAGTAGCAGAGGCTCAATCGACCAACCTCTGCTGGCAAAGGTTGGTCGATTGGTAGAGCCAATTCATGATGATTTGTCCAATCTTCGCCCAGTAAACTTTTTTTTTATATATATATCTCACAAAAATCCATCTTATTGGCATAAGATCTAATAATTAAAAATACCAACTCAGTACTTCAAGATTTAATTTTATAGATCTTTCTACGTCTTCCCAACGTTTGACTTGACCCTTCTATCGGTTTATATATATATATATATATAAGGATAGATACATCTATCCACTCCAAATATTTCAAAACCCTTACCATTTGTATTTGCTTGTGTTAAGACCTACTCTTCTTACCATTTCCTTAATCATCTCATTACAGGTAGTATTAAACATCGTATATTCTATATACCATAAAAGCTTGTTGATGAACGAAAGCTAGTCAAAAGGACTAAATAGAACAGAAAGCAGTCAGTGGAAGAAGAAAAGGCCAGAACCAGTAGAAGGCACTGTGAAAACCACTCACTTTGCTGTCAAAGCCCCTCTGCCACTCTTGATCCCCTGGTCCTTGTTCATTGTATAGGGGTCACACATTCCTGTATATATAGATTCACTATCTGTTTAAGAGTATGTGTGTAGCTCAGTGAAAGTTACTGTGTGCATCCATGACGCAGGCCACAAAGAATGGTGACCTAATTTCAATTCAAAACGGCGATTAGAACTTTTACTAAGCTTTTTTCGAACGGCTCCGGAGTTAGCCGATATTTGGCATGGGAAGAGGATTTTTCTCCTGGAAACTTGGGTTGTTCATCTCATAAACTCAGAAAGGCATACCTAGAACCCACACTACTACGACACTTAACATATTATTAGGATTAGACTCCACAGGCTGGCAAGGAAATTGTCAGCCGTCCTCTCTCTACCGGATGCAACGAATAATTAATACTAGTCTAGGGACAGCTATCACTGATTAGCTACCGGTGGAGACTAAGCTTCCCCTTCAGTCTACAAAATTAGGGGAAAAAACGGCCTCGCCTGCTCCCTGTAAGGGACTATAAGGCATTAGCGGGTGTATTTTTATTTATGTTTATATTTATATCTACATAATTTGAAGAATTGCAGGTTTACACAACCATGCAACAACTTGGCCTCATAAGTTCAATGCTACAAAACCTTTAATACCAAATATTTCATCACCTGGTTTGTATACAAAAGAAAACGTTACTTTTTGAATATGTATAAATCGAAACACAGTTGGGATATATCGTATATGTAAATTCTGTCCAATATATTAGAACTGCATTACAAGAAATCACAGTATAATATAATATGTAATTAGGTAGGATCATTACAGATGTTTTGACATAAACGAATCGCGAACCATATTCAGTGTATTATAATTGGAAATTAAAAACAACGAAGGATCATGTAGAATGAAATTTTCCCTAATAAGCAGGCGGTCGCGAGAGGCCAGTTAAAAACGATATATTATTAGAATCAAAAGAAGTGGATGTGTGAGTGAGGATAAACATATTCAAAGTATTAATTATATTTAAGCCGTTTAGTTCTTATTAGTTTCCTAAAATAAAAATAATTAAAAAATCAGATAACGCCTTTTATTCTCCTTTAAAGTTATTAAACCCTTGCTTAATAACTTTAAACGTTTAGGGCCATTTAGGCCTACCGTTTGGAGAAAGTGTGAGCAGTCCAAACTTCACCATTAGGGAATCAGAATTAGTTGGCCCAAGACTCATTCATTTTAAGCAATAACAAGTTAACAGACTGCAAACAAGTTCTGCCATCCCTTGGCGGCACTTGTTTGGTCCTGACAGTCTGTTGTACTCTGAAAGAGTAAGAGTTCTATAGTCGATTGTCTTGAGTTTACGGGACAAAATACCCGTATTTTCTGTAGATAAAATCCGCTTGGCCGTGTCCGATATCGAATAACTTGGGAACATGTCGAAGAATGGCTTAGAAAAAAGTTTCTTTAGCCAGCAACTAGTAAGTTTTTCTTTTGATGGCCAAGTGCAGCTGATTCTAAAACCACTTTCGCTGAGCTATGTAGCTTTCTAGCATGGATCTTCCATCGTTATGGTTGAGATTATAGCGATGCTAAAGAAATTCAGCACTTTCTTTAAAGGGATATTGGTCTATCATCTGTGTACTAATTTCACATCATTCCAATAGATCCTGTAGATAGTATTAGTAATCCCATGTTCTACTAGACCCAGTTTGTTGTGTGTCTCAGAGCCATGTATAGAAACAATCAGCCTTCTTGTCCGAAGTAGAGTACCCAGAGGCTGCATTGGATTAACTATATTCGAGGGTTGTACTAGACTTTAAATTTTATGATTTAGAGATCGTAGTAATAATCTAGAAATACTATGCCAGGCTGTTCCAACATATGTTGAAGAAAAAGTGTTCATGATATTATCCATTGTTTTTGTGTTGTAACCGTGGAAAACTGGTTTCTTCGATTGTAGAATTTCTTTTTTTATCGTACTAGCGAGAAGCAGATAATATGAAATCTAGAATGATGCCATTTCATCAACATACAATTCTTCACTGGTGTGTTATAGAAAACAAGACGAACAATATGGTAAGTTATTGTCAAGCATTTGCTTTCTAAAAATTTGCATTAAGGCACATTCCCTAATTTTTCAGGACTCCATGTGGGCATGAAATATATCTCTGAGTGAGTCATTCGTTCATAGAAAATCAACTAAGCCACCAAGAAGATATCTACTTTAGAATCAGACATTTGTAATGTCATTAATAATAAAGACTGAAAGATTTTGATTCTTGATTTATCAAAACATTCTGGAAATTCTGCTCGCCATGAACTCCATATCTCAACAATTAAGTAAATAACCGACTAAAATCTCATAATTAAATCAAACTTCCTCACAATAAATTGGTAGCTAATCTTTCTTATCATCTACTAACTGAAGAGGAACATTTTGTACTGGTTAGAGGCTACAAATTTTTTGTTGGGACATAACAATTTCCTCAGATTGATTCTATCTTGAATATTCAAAAATCTCTCATTTATCATATGACAAACGAAATAAATCACGTTCTGGAGATGTTAAAATTATTCATAATTCTAAACTTACACCTCTAAAGATTTTGATAGTAGATTCCACAGATTTATAATAATAATTATTATTACTATTATTATTATTAAGAGAGACCTCCAGGGAGTCAGAAACTCATCGACAGAGGCCACATACTATATATATATATACACACACATTTTTTTTTAAAGAATTAAATGACTAGAACCAAGATTTAAGTAAAAAGGTTTTTTAATATAAAAACACGACTAGTTTCGGATAGTAACAGCCTTCATCAGGTGACATTATAAAAGAAAGAAAAAGGAAAAAAAACACTGAAGCTTAAGTAAACTATGAACATCATAGAGAGAGAGTATACATAATTCACATTAAATCGTTGTGGTTGTATTTAAAGCTGTTCTTTCATTTGTTGTATTGTTGGGAAAGTACGTGCTAGTAGCATCTCGTGAACGCCAGTACATGATTACAGCTGAATGGCTATCTGGGAGGTTGTAGCTCAAGTTATTATTTAGAAGAACAGGATTAAAGATGATTTCCCTAGATTCCACGATTTTTCTCTCTAGTTCATGATTGCAACGGAAGAATGTTAGTAGATTTTTACCAGCAGACTTTGTGACTTTGACTCTCATCATTAGGATTAGTCATTCAGCTCTAATCATGTACTGGCGTTCACGAGATGCTACTAGCACGTACTTTCCCAATACAACAAATGAAAGAAAAGCTTTAAATACATACAACCACAACGATTTAATGTCAATTATGTATAGAGACTCTCCATGATGTTCATAGTTTATTTAAGCTTCAGTGTTTTTTCTTTCTTTTATGTCACCTGATGGAGGCTGTTACAAGCCGAAACTAGTCGTGTTTTTATATTAAAACCATTTTACTTAAATCTTGGTTCTATTCATTCAATTCTTTTTAAAAAATATGTATGTTAACCGAGTTAATGATCATTCTTTCATCTATAACCTTGATGATGAGGCTTCTATTATTAATTATCAAAGAATCTTCAACAAGACACAAGAGGATTTAACTAAACATCAACAGGTTGGTTTTCTTGAAACGTTGCAAATTTCACGCTGTCTTTCCTAAATTTATGTCCTTTAAAGAAAATATAACAGCTGAACGTGCGAGGAGAATCTATCATAAAGCTAAATTAGACCTGCTGTCTAAAAGAATCTCAGATACTAAACGAACTCTCGCTTTTCTTTTCAATAAAAAAAGAACTATAGCGGAGAAGCTGGAAGAATCTCTAGATAATGAAAGTTGGCATACCATTAATAAAAACTGTGAATCTCAAGCAGCCACAATACAATATAATAACAAATAAATCTTATAAGAAAATTTGAAACATTAAAAATAACAGGAACTTCTCAAAACCACACATCGATAATTGAAAGTCGTTATTAACAAATCTTATATACTTTCAGATGAAGAAAAAAGCATCCTTAGTAAAGGTCTAAACATTATTCCTTCCCCAAAATTTATACCAAAGGAGACACTACTTACAAAAATAGAAAAAACTACTTCTTTTCTCCCTCCACAAAATGCAAAACTTCTACTTATTGAATCAATCTTAATTATCAATAACGCAAAATATTTAGTATCAATAATGTGCAGATAACGTTACTTTAACGGAACGCAAAGCTATTAAAAGTTTAAAAAACAACAGAGATATAATTATCCTTCCTGCGGATAAAGGCAATGCAACAGTCATCCTCAACTCTGAAGATTACCAGAATAAAATGCTTGAATTACTACAAGATGATACCTACTCAATACTCGAGAGAGAGATCCAACTCGTGAACTTCAAAATCCTACAAACAACATATTAAAAAAAAAAAAAACGAATTATCCTGAAACATTCGCTTATCTCTACGCTCTCTCCATCCGTTAATTCCTCGTATATATGGTGTTCTTAAAATCTATAACGAGAACACTACGCCCCATTGTAGAAGGTATCAATTCTCCGACGTACAACCTTTCAAAATATCTTGCCAAATACCTCAAACATTTTTCAGGCAAGTCACCATCCTTTATCAAGAACACTACAGTTTTTGATACATACAACAAGGATATAACAGTTAATGAAGATGAAATCATGGCAAGCTTGGACATAACTTCCCTGTTATCTAATGTCCCAACAGATGAAGTCCTAACATTACTCAAGGGCAAGTTATCCAAAAAAATGTTAGCCTTGCTTACACATTGTATCAAGTCCAGTTACTTTAGATTTCAAGATACTATATATACAAACAAAATCATGGACTGGCTATAGGTAATCCTTTATCCCCTGTACTCGCAAATGTTTACTTAGAGGATTTTGAAACCAAGGCTATGTCTTCCTTTATTTTAACACCTAAAGTTTGGAAACGCTATCTAGATGATGTCTTCATTATTTGGACACATAGACATGATTCCCTTATGGTTTTCCTCGAACATCTCAATAGCCGACATCATAGTATTAAGTTTACTGCCGAGATTGAAACGGATAATTCCCTGCCTTTTCTTGATGTCAAACTGACCCATTCTTTCAGTAAACTCAAAATATCGATATATAGAAAGCCCACCCATACCAACAGATATCTGCATAGTCAGTCCCATTACTTTCCTCCTCATAATCATTATGAGGTGAGATGGATAGTAGGGTGGTTGATGGAGAGACATCACAGAGTGGTTTATTCAGGAGTAGAGTACACAAGACGGCCTGTGACTAGTGGTGTGCCACAAGGATCTGTTCTTGGACCACTGCTGTTTAGTTTGTTCATTAACGATATAGGAAAGGATCTGAGCGGAACAGTTCATTTGTTCGCAGATGATGCAAAGTTGGGTAGGGCAATAGTGAATGCAGATGATGTCAAAATTTTGCAGGATGATTTGGATAGATTGGAGGTCTGGGCTAAGGAGAATGGTTGTCAATTTAATGTGGCAAAATGTAAGGTTATACATTTTGGGGTGAAAAGATTAGCAGCAGTTTACTACATTGGTAGAACTGTACTCCAGGAAATTGATGAGGCCAGAGATTTGGGAGTGTTGGTGGATAAGGAGTTGAAGTTTAGAGGGCACATTGCAAAAGTGGCCAAATCAGCTCATCAAATCACTTGGTTGCTGAAGAAAACTTTGACGAGCAGAAGCTATCATGTTATTGTTCCTCTGTATCGAGCCTTGATAAGACCCCCATCTCGACTACTGTGCCCAGATTTGGCCGCCTTGGTTTCTTCTTGATGGGGAGGAGGTTGAGAGGATCCATAGGCGAGTGTCCAAGATGATAGAAGGTCTGAGGAATGAACCTTATGAAAACAGGTTGAAGATTTGTGGGTTACAGAAATTGGTTGATAGGCAGAATATGATTGAGGCATTCAAATTACTCAAGGGTTTCTATAAAATTAATTAGGAAGATATTTTTGAGAACAGGGCTGGCGGTGGGAGGACTAGGGAACATCCATGGAAGCTAGGCAAGAATGTAGTTAGTAAGGATGTTAGAGCTGGGTTCTTTAGAGTGGTGAATGAGTGGAATAAGCTGCCAGAGTCTAATAGGTGCTGTGACAGTGAATGAGTTCAAGGCAAGGTATGATAGATACTGTGTGAATGTCGAATATCTATGATGGACATGATTGGGGCCTCCCTCGATGAGTTTAAGGACACCTTGGAGTTGTCCGTAATAATAATAATAAGCTTGGAATAATTTCCACCTTCGGACATAGAGCCCGTTCTCTTCTAGATGACCTAAATGAACTTCTTTCAGAAATAAACCATCTCAAAACTTCTTTCAAAATTAATGGATATTCCAAGAGAATCATTGAAAGATTCCTTCTTAATCCTCCTAGACATCGTTCAGAAGAAACAAATAGATTCAAAGGCAATAAATATATCTATTCCTTATATAAGTACAGTTTCACATAAATTAGCAAAATTTCTAAGAAAATACAATATGAGAACCTTGTTCACTTCACTTCCAAAGATCCATTTCTTTATAAGCCACCCAAAACATTTTCATCATCATCTCAAATACCCTGGGGTATATAAAATATTGTTGTGTGATTGTGACATTCCTTATTTCGGGCAGACAGAAAAATCTGTTGAATTGCGTATGGCAGAACACATGAGGGACATTACTTACATGAGACAGCGAGCGAGTGCATTATCTAGTCATATCCTTTTCTCGTCTAATCCTAATGATGAAAGCCAAAGTCACAAAGTCTGTTGGGAAAAATTACTAACATATTCCGTTGCAATGAACTAGAGAGAAAAATCGTGGAATCTAGGGAAATCATATTCAATCCTGTTCATCTAAATAATAACTTGACCTACAACCTCCCAGATAGTCATTCAGCTGTAATCATGTACTGGCGTTCACGAGATGCTACTAGCACGTACTTTCCCAATACAACAAATGAAAGAAAAGCTTTAAACACAACCATAACGATTTAATGTGAATTATGTGTCACCTGATGAAGGATGTTACAAGCCGAAACTAGTCGTGTTTTTATATTAAAACCTTTTTACTTAATCTCAGTTCTAGTCATTTAATTATTTTTAAAAAAATATGTATGTTAACCGAGTTAATGATCATTCTTTCATATATATATATATATGCAGCACTACACACAAACCAGCTATCATACTTATTCTTGAATTCATTCAAACTGCTTGCACTCACAATATCCAATGGCAATCCATTCCAATCACGCACTGCCCTCTGACAGAAAAAATCTAGCCCTTACACCCTTCTTGGCAGCCTTCATTCTCAGCTTCCAAGGAGGCCCTCTCTTCTTTTCCCACCCTCCATAAATTGAAAAATTCCATCAATTGAAATCCTGCATGACCCTTTCAGCAGTTGGTAAGTCTCAATCATATCACCCCATTTTCTCCTATTTGCTGGGCTCTGCGATCTACAAATTCTCAACCTGCATTCATAATCAGTATTCCACATTTCCGATATCATTTTTAACTCTCCAATATATCAGAATCACATCGGAAACCAGACCTGCGCACAATAGTCCAAGTGAGGTCTTATCAAGGCCTTGTAAAGAAGCAAAATAACATCCTTATCTTTACACGAACGTTCGTTTGAGCATTGCAATTATCTTTTGAGTTGTATTTGCAATCTTTGCCACATGGCCCCTGAACTTCAACTTCCTATCTATTAACACTCCAAGATCCCTAGCTTCATCAGTTTCTTCTAGCCTAATCCCACCAATATAATACGCCATTGGATAGGTAATCATGCCAAAGTGAATGATTTTACATTTACAGACATTGAACTGACACACATTTTCCCATGCCCGCAATTCCAGCTTATTCAAATCATTCTGCATGGAGTGCATATCAGCAGCATTCGTGATTACCCTGCCTATCTTTGCGTCATCATCAAATAACTGTTTATCGCTTGTCAAATCCTTCCCAATATCATTAATGTACAGATTGAACAACAGTGGACTAAGCACAGATCCTTGTGGTACATCACTTGTTACATTAAACCTTTCAGACTCAGATTCCCCGTATACCACTTTTTGATATCTCTCGTATACTTCTTTTTGATATATTTAGTAGTAAGATCTGACATGATATCACGGTTTAATAATTTTGCTGTCTATATATGATACCTTAGAATTTTTTTCATCACAGTTTTCAGCATATATATATATATATATAAAGATAAGCCGAAATTTGAAACGTTTTTATGTCACGTTTTTTGTCTTACCGGCTTACTAGCCCGGAACTCGGGGGGGGGCGCCGTAGGGGAGAGGGGCCTTCCCCCTAGTACACACACACACACACACACACACACACACACACACACGCACGCACGCACGCACGCGCACACACACGCACGCATGCGCACACACACACACACACACCTATCTGGAAATATCATGTCAACTACTAGATGTTTCTTACAAAAATGAATAATCAACCATCAGAGAATCCAATTCAATATGGGACTTGCTTGTAAAAAATTAACAGACGCACTATGGACAAGCTGCATCGTGCTATGTAACGAGGCTCGTGTTTGCAGCCGTTATATCACAAATATCACACAAGTTAAGTGCAGCCGTGCCCTAGTGAAATGGCTGTGAAAAGGAAAGTGACGTACACTGAAATAGGCGATATGATAGGATGTCATGTTGCAGGCCAATATATTCAGCAAACTGTTGACAAATTGGTCAACAATCAGTGATATCATACTGAGATGGAAGTAAGTCAACTGCAAGTGCTACCTGCAGTGGACAACCCACCACACACCGAACGGGATCGTAGAGTGCTCTGAAGGATAGTAGGTAAAAACTTCCATTTGTCGTCCGACACTATGAAGACAGAGTTCCAGGCATCGACTGGGATACGAATCTGCACAAAAACTATTCAGAACTGAGGTTTACAACATTACTTTCCATGGTAGGACTGAAATATGCAAGCCACACCTTACCCGAATCACAAGCAGCGTCATCTTCAGTGCTGCAAAGAGCTTTTACACTGGGACATGGAAACTTGAAAAGCTGTGTTATCGAGCGTATAGAAATGCTACACTCTCTAGCAAGCAGATAGACTGGTGTGGGTGTGATGGATGCCTGGTGAACATCTCTTACAACCCTGACTATGAAATTAGGAGGTGATGGTATGGACCTGTTTTTCCATCTGGTCTCACACCTCTGTGGTACCCAGATCATTGAACTGTGAGAGGTATCTGGATAATACAATGATTCCTACGTTGTGGCGTTTCTATGGAACTGACTATTGTATCTTTCAGCAAGACTCTGCTGAAACTGCGTGTCTGTAGACATGAATGCCACCACAGTTGACTGGCATCCAGAGAGCCCTGATCGCCACCTATTGAATCACTGTGTAATGAACTGGAATGTCGGGTGAAATCAAAAAACGTCCGCCCCATAACACTGCAGGACCTCATTAAATGTCTGCAGGAAGAATGATCCAATTTACTTATTGATCGCTATCGAATGCTTCTGGAAAGTATATCTCCCATAAGATTGCAGCGAAAGGACGAATTACATCTTAAGGTAGGGGCGCCATGGCTGTGTGTTTCACACAATATGGTGGCCGTTGACCTATTTCCAAGTAGTATATGTTTGTTAGATTACCTTATGAAATAGGGAAATAGATGGTTCCTTTTCAAAATCTGCTTTTGGTAAACCTTTCTCCGCAAGTCAGTATGTGTATCGCTGTTCTGATCACCATCCTTCACAGACAGATGGTATTATTAAATGCCTTCATTCAAGATCTCATATCTGTTCCTCCAAATATGAGCGTACGAAGTACTTCAAATAAATTTTATACAATCAAAATAACTTCTGTTCTCAACAGACGACCTCAAAACAACGACGATTATCAACCGTTTTTCCTCCTACCTCTATTAGAGTTGATGAATCATACAGAATTTCATTCTGTATATTAAACGCTTTAAAGAACGCATGTCTTGTATCTTAAAGCGCTTCAGTATCTTACTGCAATCATGTCTAAGAATTCAATTATGTATGATGCCTTCTAGAATTGATTAATTCCACTTCTACTTGGAATGTATTTGGTCCCATGCAACTGAAATTTATTCTACTTCGGAAAAACATACTGATTTGTTTCTACATGTATCAATTGTACACTGCCTCTAAGAAACGCACCAAGTCGGGTCTAAACAAATGCAATTACTAATACTAGACACAGGGTTCTCTGGAATTGTACTAAATTACAAAACAGATGTTTTCATAAATACTAATGTCCCTTTAAACAAAATGCTGAAGTCCTTTAGATTGCCCTTATCTCAACCCTAACGACTTTCCGTACTAATATAGGGAAAATTATCAACAACTATACAGTTGAATATAATATAATTCATTTTAATATATTTATTCTCATTCTCACACGCTTTTTTCATATTAATAGTAATCAATTTTCTGTGGATTTCACAGGACTACATAAAATGGAAGATTCTGTTGTTGGTGATCGTTCGCTATTGTTTTTTTAATTTATTTCTAAATTAATTTTAATTATTTTATTAATTTCCAGATACACTGAAGATGGTTAACGTTATATATAACAAAAACATCAGTGCTTTTATCGGTCTTAGGTAATTAAATGTTCAACTCTGATATTTTTAACTCTATTTTAATGAATAATACACAGTTTTCCCTTCATCAACAAATGTGAAATCGATATCTGTTATATCTGAATAATCCTGAGTAACAAATTCCATCAGAAAACTATGATTTCAATTTTAGTCCATTTTGACAAATATCACACAGTTGTGAAGCAACAACGCCATAAAAACTATTTTAAAAAAGTCACAGTAGTTTTATTTTAGTGACAGTGATATAAAAATTAAATCTGCTGACGGTTTTTATTCTCTATAGGAAGTGGAATAGGCTCTTTTGGAACTATCTATCTTTTGCAGATGGAGGGGAAATTCAATCTGCACGTGGAGCCAATGAGAGATAGCAGACACAAAGCTCACTAATAAATAACGAAATTTGGTGAACAGAGGCAAACAAGAAGCACTGTCTCATGGTCCCTATCCCTAACTCGTTACTTATTTTCTGAAATGGTGTGGGTTCTACGGTTGGTGTTATTGTTATACAGGACGAAAAATTCAAGTTTCTAGGGGAGGGGGAATATATAATAAAAATAAAAATTTCCCGTGGCCCCGATATTTAACCTGGCAAAGAAAAGATTACTAAAACGTATTCCTAGTCGATTACTACATTCCAGCTCAGATCAGTGCTTCGCTCTATGGATGCCATTGCTATATCCACAATGCTAAAGAGGCCTCCTTCCTAACAATAACATGAAAATTATATTGAAAGCAATGGGTGTTATATCTATTTACATTAGATGATTATATCTTCTTTTGATTTCTATTAAATGGGTCAGCGTATCTCTTTCGAAGTGGTGTTTGTTCCATAGTTCTATGCTACTCGACTAGAGACCTGAGTTCTCTGATAGTCAGCAACTAGAGGAACTTTATTTATGCCTTTATGGGTAAGAGGGTTTTTTCCCCAAAAAACGTCGATTTTTCGTCCCGTAAATCAAGACAAATGACCATAGAACGCTCATTTTTTCAAATATTTACAATGTGTTAGGATTATGGACCACGATATAGACAGACCTCTCTTCACTGAAATCCACCTAAAATCAGTATTAGTTTGAGGGGCAGGTCAGTCTCCACCGGTAGTCAATCACAGAGAGCTTGCCGAAGGCTAATTACTAATTCGATAGGGCGAAACCGCCTCCCTATCAGGAAATAAAAGGCTTTAGCGGATTGTTTTGTCATGCTATCCATTCTGAAGTTAAGAGATAATTTTATGGTATATCTTTCATTATACCACTGCAGCGTTTTTTTAAAAAAATCTTCAAGAGAAGTCAAAATTGAATATGGTGAATTTTTGAAATTTTATATTTTATTTTATTTTTATTTCTTATGAGAGCACCATACACAAGAGGTCTTAAAATCTATAACATGGAAGATATCTGTAAGCAAGAGCCAAAAGGAGTTTATTGAGGTTTTTCTTAAAGTGATAAGTGTTGTGAGCATAGGGACTATTCCAATGAAAAAAGGTATACTGAATGACGTATAATGAAAAATTGGTATATTTCGTTGGGCTGTTCGTAGATGCCCGTGTCATAACAGGAAATTGAAGAAATGGTCATGGTTAGTTTGGTGGCCATGACCATTCTGTGGAAAATTTTACATAAAAAAGACATAATGCAACAAAGAAATTTTGATAAATGCGAGTGTCAAGTGTCTGTAAAATAATATCAGAATTGTGGAATACTGATTATAAGGACAGACAAGAATTTGTAGACTGCAGATACTAGCAAACAGGAGAAAGAGGGGCGATATGATTGAGAATTACAAACTTCTGAAATGTCATACAGCATTTCAGTTAATGGAATTTTTCAATTATGGAGGGTGACGAAAGGAGAAGAAGGCATACCTGGAAGCTGAGAACGAATGAATTCCTCTACGAAAGAAAGTGAAGGAGGGCTAAATTTTTCTCTCATAGGGTACTGCGTAATTGGATCATTAGATATTGTGATATTTTAATAAGCAAAAAAGTAACGCTCGGTCCAAACTTAACGGTTCTTTCTGCCGTCCCAATTATGATGAACAGATGCTGCTGTCACCTATTAATCTATTCGAGCAACTTCATTTCCTTCATACTACTAAATTCTGAGAGGGAGGCGTTTCACTATCAGGATCCGCTAATGGAAGAGTTAAAAGGAAGAGACAAAATCGAAATTGTAATTTACGAAAAAGAAAATCCTGTGGTAACTATTTTTAATCAATGGGGTAGGTGCAGCTCTTTTATTGAACTTTTGAAGAGTACTCAGCATTCAATCTCCTGCATCTGACCATTTATACAAAATAAATCGGAACATCAATAAATGAGCCTGTGTAGCTCAGTGGATGTGGCGTTTACACACCACCGCGCTTGGCCGCACGAAGGAAGACTTGGTTTCGAGTCTAGTCGGCGACTAGAGGAAATTTTTCTAAGCCTTTTTTCGACCGGTTCCCGAGTTAGTCGATCTCTGGCATGGGCAAGCAGGTTTTTCCTCCCGGAAACTCGGGTTTTTCGTCCTGTAAACTCAAGAAAATCGACCGTAGAACCCACATTATTTCAGACATTAAATATATAGTGTTAGGGTTAGGGACCACGAGATGGCGGCACATTTGAGCCGTCTCTCTTCACTGCGTACCGCTTAATTAGTGATAGCCTTGGGCCATCTGTCTCTGATTGGGTACCAGTGGAGATTGAACTGCCCACTCAGTCTCCAAAAGTTAGATAGGGCTAAATGGCCTCGCCTACTCCCGTATACGGGAATAAAAAGGCGTTAGCTGATTTTTTTTTTTTTGCATCAATAAATGAAAGCTTTTTAAAAGTGTGCGACACACAACTGCCACCATCTCTTCGTCCTAACACCCAACACTGGTATGATTGCCTGTATGGATTTGAATTCGACTGTGCATTTTCTAGAAATCCCGGGTTAAAACCATAAGTTATCGGAAGGGTAAACCTATTTTCTAGGCCCAGAGATTGACTATCTGGAGGCGCGGTCGAATAAAGGTTTATTACAAATTCCTCTATAGTAGACTAGATTCATTTTTGAGATGGTCCCCAAAATAACGGCTTTCAAGCACCTTTATTTTTTTTTATTAGTAGTGACTTGTGACACTTTGTGAGGTTCATTGAGTAATTTAATATACTCATTATTTTTACACGTTTACCTACCCTATAAGGGAAAAAAGGCGTTATCTGATTTATTTTACCTATTATTCAAATAAGCTTAGTTATTTCATGAAATGTGTATATTTTATAAGATATATAATGTGTAAAACTATATAACTGTTTTTAGAATTTTTAAATTCATTTATTGTTTATATATTAACACGATCAAGGCTGAATGTGTTGTGCGTAATGTTCTCGTCATATGGAGTTTTATTTAGTGCCTCAGAGGCACTAAATACCGGGTGTTTATAAAATAACGTCAAGTGTTCAGAGCTCTCTAGCGATTATGTATTGGACGAAACACACCGATATTCGGTAGACGTACACAGTGGAATATGGGGATTCGATTTACTGAAAACAAAATAGTACAAAATAGCTCTCTAGCGATAATGTATTGGACGAAACACACCGATATTCGGTAGACGTACACAGTCGAATATGGGGATTCGATTTACTGAAAACAAAATAGTACCAAAAGTCGCCAACAGGGGAAATTTTGGCGCTTCCAAATTCATTTTAGTAGGTGTGACTAATGAATGACCAAATGGCAAATGAGGGACAGCACACATAATTTTCATGACGTTTAACCAATCAATCACTTGTTGGTGATTGATTGGTTTACGTCCCCTGCCTACCCGCACTGCTAAAGTTCCAGTAGTTTCAAATCGCCGAATCAGTTTTCGTAAGTTTGTTACGCTAATCTCATACGGAGGTAGCAGGGTTTTTTCTTCCGGAAACTCGGGTTTTTCATCCCGCATACAGACAAATTGGCCCTTCAGAACACACGCAATTTACAGACAAAATATACTAGTTGTGGTAGTGGTGGAGGTGGGCGGTAGATGGCGTTGATGGAGATGATTCGAAGTAGTGGTTCGGTGTAGTGGGTGAGACAGTTGTAGGTGTCCTCCCGCGATGAGTCTTCGGACTCCTTGGAGGTGTCAGGAATAATAATAATAATCGATCCTTTTCGTAAATTTTTCATACGCCGAAAATCACGAAGACAAGCACTGGCATTATTGTTCCGCTGATAATAGAGTTTGATTAACAAAGCACGCTCACGCAAGGTAAGAGGCATCGAAAAGCAGTTCGTCTACCAATGATAGGAAATCTCACAGGCTTTCCTTTTATAAGAAACGCGATAATGCAAATTAATGCATTTTACACGGTAAACAGTGCCAAACGTTCCCCTGTTGTCGACTTGGTACTATTTTTTTCGTTAAATCGAATCCCCATGTTCCACTGAGTACGTCTACCGAATATTGGTGTGTTTCTTCCAATACATTACTTGCTAGACGGCTCTGAACACTTGAAGTTATTTTATAATCACCCGGTATATCAAACAGGCAGGACCATGCATACCTATCGATAAACATTTGCATCTATAGCATTATGGCCGCTGAATAAAAATCGCACGTTGGATTCTAGTCACCGAGAAGAGAAATTTTTATTGTCCTATTTCGACTCGTTTTTCCCGCGTTAGTAGGTCTCATTCGCGGGCAAGTACGTTGTTTCTCCCCGAGGAATACGGACTTCTCGTGGCCGTGGGGGCTTGCGTGTTTCAATGATGTTGAGAACTATTCTGTCGGTAGCATAGCTCCAAGATGGGCCAACATTGTCAGACAGATCTCAAATGAGGAGTCAGACTAACAGTGTTCCATTCCCCATCTTAAGGGTGAAAAGCAAGAAGAAATCCATACTGGATCAGTCGACGCCCGGGTATTCAAGGACTGCGTCCGATGTTGGGGGATCCTGGACATTAGGCAACAAGTGAGCTAAAGGACCCAACTCTCCTTGGTGGGCAACTAGAACAGGAAGCTGAAAAGCAATTCGAAAAAACCAAACGTCAAATATTGACTGTTGAAGTTACGAAATGTTTTTACACATCAACTCCAGAAAAACAGTCTTTTAGAAAGCGTCTGCATTTAATTTCAAAAAAAAATTTTTAAGAATTAGCAATAACAGAACAAAGACTTCTGGACCAAAAGAATTTGATTTATTGCAACAAAATATATACGGAACTTGAGCTGCAAGAGTTACATAATAAACCAACAATTCCAGTAACAGCAAATCATCAGGATGTAACCATATGAAACGAGAGGAGGCCCAAGCTCTTCGTTTGGGCCTCCCATGATAAGTGTCAGGCCTCCCTGAAGGTGACAGTGCAATAATAATAATTAAATAACGAAAACGCGTGTGTGTGTGTGTGTGCGTGTGTGTGTGTATATATTGTTTTCAGCAAATTACCTTCCATATACGAATGTGCTGATCAAGCATGTGCCAAATAGTTATTACACTTCTACAAGAGGAAGCCGTATTTATAATGGGAGAGATAACGTAATTTTTTTTTATTATTTATTTTTCTAAGTAATATTTTCCAATAGGATGCTTTACAGATTGAAATCTTGACTCTTATGTATCGTTTAGCCTGTGGTTTTGTCAGTTGTGAGGCTTATAACCAGCAGGAACAGAAGAAGATACTTACTTACCTTCTTCACTCCTTGTGTAGCACAGGGCCTCAATCAATGCTTTCCATCGGTCTTTTTGCTGCGTCTCTTTTAAGTTCACTCCTGGATTTCCCCATCAGCTTCATCTCCATCGCGGTCTGTCTCCTCCAGGTTATCTTGAGGCCATCAGTTTTTATTTTCCCCTGTGAGTTCCATTCCATGGCTGTCCTAGCAATGTCTTTATCAGGATTTCTGATAGTATGTCCAATCTATTTCCATTTCCTCTGTTTTTATTTCTATTGCAATATTGGTTTGGTTTGTTCTTTTCCAGAATGCCATATTTAAAATTTTACCTGGCCAGTATATTCACAATATTTTTCTTAGACATTTAATTATATATAGCTGTAGTTTATTTGTATTTTCCTTAGCTTATTTCCAGGTTTCTGATCCATACAGTATAATAGATTTAACATTAGTATTGAAAAGACTTATTTTAGTTTTTATGTTTAATTCTTTACTTCCCCATATGTTTTTCATCGTATTGAAGATACTTCGAGCTTTTTTGTATTCTATTTTAGATATCTTCTTCTGTTCCACCTGTGATACTTACCACTAATCCCAGGTAGATAAAAGTGTCTATCTATTTCAGTGATTCTTGTTTAGAGTTTATCTTCATTATATTTGTCTTTTTCATGTTTATTTTTAAGCCACATTTAGAGGTTTCCTGGTTTAAATTATTTATTGTTTTACAGTAGTGAGGCCAGCTATGACATATAGAAACTGTGGCCCTGAGGAAAAATAACATCAGCAGGATGGAAGTAGCAGAGATGAGAATGCTTAGGTGGATGTGCGGTGTGACCAGAAAGGATCATCTGAGAAATGACTATGTCAGGGGAACAGTGAAAGTTACGAACTTAGGAGCGAAAATACAGGAGGCAAGGTTGAGATGGTTTGGTCATGTGATGAGGAGGGAGGACGAATATGTGGGAAGAAAGGTCATGCAGATGGATGTGCAAGGAAGGCGGAAGCGTGGGCGGCCAAAGAAGAGATGGAGGGAGCTGGTAGAAGAGGACTTGAAGATGAAGAACTTAAATGTGGTGACAGCCCAAGACAGGAAGGTGTGGAGGAGACTCATAACAAACAGTGACCACACTTAAGTGGGAGAAGCTGTAGAAGAAGAAGATTGTTTTACATGTTTTGGTGCTTTTGAGCTATCAGACGTATCTACTCGGCAAAATCGAAATCATTTAATTCATTTGTCCACTCCCATTCTATATTTATATTATCAACTCTTGTGTTTCTCATCACCCAATCTTTTACAATTAAAAATATTTTGGGGGAGAGTATACATCCTTGTCTTACAACGCTAGTGGTATGAATTTCTGAAATTCATAGAAGTGAATACAGTGGTATGAATTTCAGAAATTCATACCAGTAGCGTTGAAAATTTTGAAATTCTGAAAAAATTTCAAATTTTGAAATTCTACACATCCTAATCATCTGCACAGATATCTACATGCCTCTTACCATCGTTACATACCTCAAAATCAGTTATTATTTCCACACTAGGAACAAGCACTTGCCGACTCATTGACAAGAATGAACTAGCCAAAGAACTTCATCATTTAAAAAACAGTGTCCTTCAAAATGGCTATAATGACCACATCATCTCTAGACTATTCAATCGATATAAGATCATAAAAATTTCTAATTAAGAAGAAAACAGAGGATTCATCATGCTTCCATTTATTAGCTCTATTTTCCTAAAACTAGCAAACAATACTTAAGGAATATAAAATCAACTAGTATTTAACTCCTGTATCAAGATGAGATCACTACTGATCCACAAAACCTCTATATAGTCCAATTCAATATCCGAGCGTTGTCGGCTATGGTGCGATTCCCGGTAATCTTACTATGTACAGACAGGAAAATCAATTGATCATCGTATTGAAGAACACTCATTCGATTTATTAAACACCATAGGAATGAACTCCCATCTTTGTCATCACATTTGATCTCTTCACCTGACCCAAAGGACGCTTCGCAAATGTAATGGGATAAATGGGAACTATTGCTATGATACAATGCAGAGAAAAATCTGGGTGTTTCAAATGGCATTAGTTCTCAACATATAAATATTAACCCAACTATCAACTTATCTAAATGCACCCTAGTCTTCATTATCCAAACACGTACACATAAATGCAAAACACACACAACGTTCTGTACAATGCAACATAAAATTAGAAATATTTTAAAATAACATCAGTCTTTTCTATAACTGCATAATAGTTGTGAGCTTCGTTAGTCCTTACTGTTTTGTCTACTAGTTTATATGTTTACACCTGAAGAAATCTTGTACAATTAGGATGAAACGTCGTGTTGTCAATTAAAATAAATGTTTATAATCTTATTCCTGTATTCTGCTTTATAAACTTTTAGTCATAAAAATGATATATAAAAGTATGATTTGATTCAGTTTTTTTTTGTAGCAGGATTGAAAAAGGCTTACCTATTTTTTATTTGCCGTCACTTCTTGCTACATGAGCAGTGAGCAAGACAAGAGATAAATTAAAAAAAAAAATCCTTTCAAAACGATCACGTTGTAATCATAAGCTGCTAGAAATGTAAGAATAATGTAGGTCTGCAATGATGGTTGTTATGGGCTCTTATTTACACTACGTGCTCCGTTATTCATAATTAAATCGTACATTTATTTACAAAGTCGTAGAATGACAATTCCAATAAGTTAGGTGCTTATAAGAAGAAATTTAAATGCTTATTACGTTGTGATACAATCAGTTGTAAATACTTTTTCTATTCTTGAAGAAATCTTCAAAATTTGGCGGGGCGCCATGTTGTTGCTTTTGAAACCCCGTAGCATATGAAGCGATTTCAATATGGCGTCTTATCTGCTGTGTACGTGATGTCGGGTAAGAATGGGTAAAGAAGGAGTTTTATGCATCGCCCTATGGGCAAGTATTCAGCCGCCTGATTATATTCCGAAATATCCATTGAAAATAATGATACATGAAGATAGTGAAGTATTTGTGGAACTCTTTTGAGATGACAGCATTTAATGTCGTAATTCAAGCCTTTTTCCGGGTAAGAATGAATTATCATAAATGTTCATATCGTAAAATTTGCTATTGTTAGAAATGGATTATTTAGTATAAATAAATGCATATAAATTACGAAGTTGTGTGAGAAGTATACAGAAGATTTTAGAATTCTCTTGTAATTTTATACATGTATGGATAAGTGATTTTACTAGCATATAACACACATGACTGGTGCTACATGTATAACGTAAACTGAAGAAATGTGGCACAAGTATGGATTTCTAAAATATATATGTATATATATATACACACACACACGTATACACACATACATACATACACTCATAGTTACATATTTATGGAATTAGTTAACTGTTGGAGCGACTTGATTATATCACGGTTTTTTATATTATATTGTTTTGATAATAAATATTTCTAAAAACACTTGCAATCTTTGGTGAACGTTAGTCACGATTAGTGTTTCTCTGTTTACATTGTCCGTTTTGTAACTTCTATTAGCCATATCTTATGTAGTTCGGATATTGTCTTAAAGTGTATTTTAAATTGCTGCACAAGTAAAACAATCGAAAGCAGCATGTCACGATTATGGGTTAGGTAGAATAGGCCTAATATATTATGAACTTTAAGAAGCGTCATTTATGAGTTACGCTGGACAACAACAATTTGGAATTATCACTTCGCTTATTATTTTTGTAATCGAATCGCTAATTTCTATATTATTTATTGAACTGACGAGCTAAATAAATGCATATATATATATAAATATTACTAATTTGCGTGTTGGATAATAAAACGTTGATCTCACCAGCAGTTTGTGCTCATTTTTAATATAAAAAGGTTAGTGTTGTTCGAATTTTATTTATTTTTAAACTGTTGAAGTATGTTAGATGTTTATTTGGTAATGGATTTATTTTATTCAATAATAATTGTCTTGATGTTTACAAACCACACAGTCATTCATTAATTACGGCTAAAAATTTTCGTGTAAAGAATTATACGAAAATATATGAAAACTTATTCCACAGATATTAACAAAACCCTCTAGTCATGAACTTTGGGGAATTATAATTATAAAAAATAAGAAACCCCCAAAATAAATTTTGTAATTTATATATAAAGTGACAAAGTGGGATTGCATCAAACCTGTAATTATGATAACCCTCTGGGGTGAATAGGTACATTGTTGAAAAATAGCAGTCACTTGTAGTGTAAGTATAGTGAACTAGATCACTAGTCCCAATATATTACCTGCTCTAGCTTGCACCCCTGCACTGATCTTTTATGTTATTTTTTTATTTGTTTTATTTATTTATTTTTGTTGTTGAGAACTTCATATCCAACAAGAAAAATAAAACTTTATGAAATAAAATTATAAATCAAGTGTGAATTTGAATAAACTACTATAGTAACAAAATGTTAATTTAATACTTCACTGCTTCTCAGGAGAAAATGGATTTTATGTCAGTCAAATAAAAAAAAAAAGTGTTTCTTTGATGCTATTAGTTGATGATGAGTAGTTGATTCAATAATATTTCACACTCTACTTTGTTTTATATGTACTTGTTCATAGTCACATTACAGAATTTATTTTGCAGTTATTTTTAAATTTATAATTCTTGACAGTTCATGGATAGAGGGTTTTGTTAATATGTGCATGAAATAAATAGCTTTTGATGCTAAAGTTCTAGTTAGGAACTAAAAGATATGTTTAATTGAACCATGTTTATTGGATACATTACCAAAAATACATTATTTTTTATCCAAAATAGTGTGTTATATTATATAATATGTGCTGTTGCAAAATAATTGTCAACTTATTGGCACAGTCAAACCTGTGAGCATCACATTAATTTATCTTTTTTGCAAATTGTCTGCTTTGATTTGCTCTTTTATATAGATTGTTTGCTGTAAAGGTTTTTTCTGAACTCTTTTTTAAAGTTGTCTTGCCCATTAAGTTTATTAATATTGCTAAGCATGTTGGCATTGATAGTTTTAGAAAGCTACTGCATCAAAGATAACATTCATATTTTTCATTTAAGTTGATATGAATTCAATTTGTGGAAGTGAAGTCAGGATTTAAATAAACAAAGAAAAGTTGCATAGTGCTTATAACAGTTTTTTTTTTTTCTTCAGTTTTATAGAACCTTAGTTTTGTAAACATGTCATCACATGCATCTTCTGAATCTGTAAATCATGACAGGAGATCTATTCAGAACAACAAACTGAATGTCATTTTGAATATCCCTTTTCAAAATAATAGTACAAACATTCCATTCTGCAAAATAGTTATTTAAAAATTGAGTTTACATATAACTTAAAGATTTATATGCTTGATTTCCATGACATCTACCAAATGGAATTTAAATAGTTTAATTTAAAAATAATAAAAAAAAAAAGATCCACCTGGAGCAATGTAGTTGAAAAAACAGTATTTATATTTTATCTTGTCAACACAGAGAAACACGCTTTTACAGTTAACAAATCAAACCAAGATATAGAAAAATCAGTACCTCAATCAAGATCTAATGTTTGAAAGCTAATTACTAGATTCAAAATTTATCTGATTAGTTTACTTCTATAGTGGGGAAAAAATTACTATTATTGCTATATATATATATATATATATACACACACACACACACACACACACACACACACACACACACACACACACACACACACACACACACACTTATAAAGGAGTTTAAGACAGTGATGTTGGTGCATCTTCTTTTCCCCAAGTCTGAATTCAAATAAGAATTATGGTTTTCTCCTGTTGACTAGAAGTAAATGAGAAAATTGCGTGACTTGCTTCTATCAGGGTAGACAAAATAGACTTGAATAAATTATTATTTTTACTACCAGATCTCAGAGCCAATCAAAATTATGAGAAATCATCACAGAAATCAGACACAGAATTTTCATTAAATGGTGCCCATCGTTCTTCTCTAGATTGTTTCCAAAATGCTCTTCACCTCAAAAACGAATCCCAGTCTGCACACAATAATTCAAAGGCAGTATGATTAGGACCTGTACAGTGGAATATAATTTATTTGGTGTTATATCCTCTGATGTGCTGTTTGCATATGCGTAATGTTCCCCCTCCCTAAATTTCATATCCATTCTTCCTGCTCCCTTATCTTCTCTGTCTTTTTTAATACATCCCTCCCAGTTATTTTGAATAATCTGTTCTTTTGAAATTTTGGAATGTTGCATTCTTTTATTGGTAACTGTGCTCATCTGTCCAAGAAAAAAAAAGAAAAGAAAAAGTGTTTATTCAAATCCTCATGGAGAGTTGTGACATCAGACTCATTCCTCATAGCCCTCTTTAACTCTGCATCATCTATCATAAAAATAAATGACCTATCTTCGTGTAAATCACTCAGTATTAATGGTAATGACCCTAAAACAGATCTGTGTATGCCACTAATCAGTTTCCTCATAAGATAAGAACCCTCCCACATTCGCAACTTGCTGATAGCTCTCAAACAACCTAACTCCCATCTGTCTGCTTCAATTTAAATACCAACTTGCTATATATGGCAATCTGTCAAATATCTGTGAAATTAGTTTGCTACTCTGTATGCATACTCATGACCAATGCAGTTGTAACTGTTGTTAATGTCTAAGTAAATTGGTGAATCTCAAGTGGTTGTACTTGATATCTCCAAAGCTTTTGACTAGATCTGGCACAAAGATTCACTAAACAAAATCCCATCATTTGGTCTGTACCAGGACTTATGCAGTTGAATTGCCAGCTTTCTGTTTAGACACAGACTGTGTGTGATGGTTGATGATTTCTTATCCTCTCACCATTCAATTAATGCCAGGATTTCACAATGTTTTGTTCTCTCATCAACCCTCTGCCTTCTATATATCAGTAACCTACTTCAGTTGGCTTCCAACCAAATATATAATTGTTGCAAATGATAGCACATTGCACTCCTCTTTTTCGTTTGATAAACTTTGCTCTACACAAATCACCTCAGCTTACAAAACATTAACCACCACTACCCTCAATTCTGATCCCCAAGCCTTCCTCCAATGCGGTTCAGATAACCTTGTCAAATTCAGTACTAGCAAAATCCAGTTCTATCTTATTTCTCACAAAAAATAACAATGTTTCTACTAGTATTACCTTTTGACAGTACTCAAATTTCCAGACAAGATGAGATTTCTCTTCCTGGAATCACCTTGACATGAAGCCTCTCTTGGCATAAACACACAACCATTGCCTCCTCAGTTTCTAAAAAACTACATTTCCTTTTTTGCTCAAGACGTTCGCCTCTGAATGGCTGTTAACCTTATACAAATCACAAATCCACCCAGCTATTGAATACTGCTCCCACATTTAGAGTGTGGCCCCTAAGAGCAACTTCAAAATGCTTGACTCAATACAGAGGGCAATTAAATCAATTAATGACCCATCTCTTACCAACTCATTCTTCGTACTTTTGCACAGACATTTTGGAGAGGTCACGTAATAATAAATATTATTATTACGTGACCTCTCCAGGGAATCTAAAGACTCGTCGAGGGAAGGCTCCTACTCTACAACTCTGTCTCCACCACTCAATCCACCAACTACAATAAACCGCAACCACGCTGATGTCATCTACCACCCACCATTAGTATTTTCACAGACAATCACAAACGTTTATGCCCACAGCAGGATTTGAACCCTGCAGCCTTTTGGCTGAAGAGTGGATACACTAACCACTCTGCCAACCATGCTGGCATGGCAAATATTCATATGAAATAGCATCAATAATTCCTCCATTCAGTACTAAGTCTGCTGGAACATGTGCAACTGCCTTCCAAGTACTCCTTGAAACTCACAGAACAAGTTTCTTTTCTTCCTCCTTCGTCCCTTCTACTGCTGTATTGTGGAATAGTCTTCCCCCATATGTGTTTCTTTAAGTAATACAATATACAGTCTTTAAATGAAATGTAGACAAGTTTCTCCTTTTCCAACTCACTACCCACACATTAGTACTAATGTACTGTAGGTTGATTAACCAACATCTCATGTATGGGCCCAAAATAAAAATTGCTGAAATATGACCAAGCTGTGTTTGATGTCTATAGAGAATCTTGATGTTATTGGCTCAGTCTTGGAGCCTATTTTTATGAAAGATTTCAAAAAATGTTTTGTTTTCTTAGATTTTTATATATATTTAGCATTTTTAATATGTTTAAAATGTGAAATGTTTAATATTAGCCATTCACACATTAAATAAAATATTTGAATTGCATCTGAATAGTAGAATTAGTAAGAACAACACTTTAGAACATAAATGCGCCATACTATTTCATAGTTTGCAAATTTCCTAACAGAATTTGTGAGGCACTTTTCAATGCAAGTGCCAGCGACTTTGTTGTTGTTACCAACTTATACTTGACCATTTCACATATTGCATTTAGAAACAGGATTTGTTATTTATTTATTATTATTTTTTTTTAATTTCTACATTTTGCACATTTTTCTCCTCTGTTTGCCATACACTCACAAGAGATACCTGGTTGTCATCTGTATCTTTTGTAAAGAACATATAAAATGTATTTCCTTTTAGAAAAGTTAACAGTCTAAAAATCTATGATATTTTTGTTTTTTTCTCTATTTATTTTTAATCCAATTACTTTGGAGGCTTCATTTAGCTGATTTAGCCTTTCTTTCAGATCTTCAAGATTATCTGCTATTAGGACAATATCATCTGCAAATTTCAGATGATGCAGCCTTTCTCCATTTATGTTTATTCCTTTTGTTTCCCAATCAAGGCTTCTAAAGACTTTCTCTAGTGCAGCTGTAAATAATTTGGGAGATATGGTGTCGTCTTGCCGGATGCCTTTTTGTTTTGGGAACTTTTCACTGTTTTTATATAATTTAATTACAGAAGTTGCATTATTGTAAATATGTTTTAGTGTTTCAATATATGGTTTCTCAGTTCCCTGGGTTTCAAGAGCTTTTAGTGTTGCAGATGTTTTAACTGAATCAAATGCTTTTTCGTATTTAAGACAGCTCATTGATTTTTCATTGAGATGTCTTAATGTGTGAATATGGTCCAAAGTATTGTAATTCTTTCTAAATCCAGCTTGTTCACAGGATTGCATTCCCTCTAGTTTAGATTTTATTCTATTATTTATAATTTTCGTGAAGACTATATATGGTGGGGAGTAGGCTTATAGGTCTGTAGTTTTTAATTTCTTCCTTATTTCCCTTTTTAAAAATTAATATTAGAAGTGAATTGTTCCAATTTTTTGGAATTTTTCTCTGTTTTAGACATTTATTAAAGATTTATTATATTTACGGCTATTTTGCCTGCTTCTACATGGAGGAAGTGTTCAGACGACGACCAAGCATAGTCGAAACGGACCGCACCCCGTCAACCCCTTCCCCCCCCTCAAAAAATCAGTTGCTATTTTTAACCTATTCACCGTTTCCCACCTTATATAAATATAAAAAAACGTCCTGCCCATCCCTAATAATATAATATATATGTATATATATATTATTCAAAAAACCCAGGTTTTTTCCATTTCTATTTAATTCTCCTACATTGCCTACCCCCCCCCCCCCCCCCCACACACACACAGTAGTTTGGACATTGCAGAAAAAGAAAAGCCACAACACCCATGAAAAGGTATGTGTAAATTTTTCTTCCTTTATGCTACATATATTTATTGATAAATATACATCTATAATGCCCTAAGAATCCGTGAGTAAAAAAGCCAATGACATTTAAACAGGGGCACTCCTAAACAGAAGCAGTCAAAATAGCCATAAATATAATAGTTTGTTAAGAGGAGTAACATGGGAGTTTTCCCAGAAATAATATCCATTTATTAAAGAGTTTAGTCAGCTGTTTGATGACAGGGCTTCCTCCCAGTTTTAAGAAGTCAACCATAATTCCATCTTCTCCTTACAAAACACTAATAGGAATAATATTCTGAATAATAATGTTTGAAATACATACTTTACTTAAACATTTGCAAGCATCAGAAAAGAAAACAACCTATATATATATATATATATATATATATAGTAAAACCTCATTTTTACATTCCCTCAGTTTACGTTTTCCTGCCATTTACGTCATTTTTTGTTGGTCCTGTCTTAAGGCCTATTCTTACGATATATTGTTTTCCTACCATTAACACCTTGATGTGGACATTATTTACCGTGATTTGCGGTTTTTTCTCAGTGGCAACACTGATTTTCAAATCGATTTCCTCTTATTCAAATTGATTTCTGCGGAAATCTGTGCATTTCTTTTCCCAGATGGTGTTGCTTTTGGCTCTAGTTTCGTTTCTGCCATCACGGTGACTTGCATGCCAGTAGTGATACCGTGATTTTTCAATCACAGTATGAATTGATACCATGAAGTTTTCATATCAGTGATTTTAAACTGTCAGTAGCTTGTGGCACCCGTAATGTGTTGTGATGTGATTTCACATTCACAGTGCTGTATTGAAATCGTGAACAAGGATCATACACAGATTGTGAAATCACATTCACACTTCTACCAAGTAACAGTTGTTACTCGTGAATATTAGATATCAGTGAATAAACCACAGTTTGTGAAATATTGCTTCACTAGCTTGCAGTATTGGTGTTCGTAGTTGTAATTTAGAAGTACGTAGTATATTGCAGAATTTCTGCTACGTAATTTAGTGTGTGATAGTTGCTTTCAAGTTGCGGTGGCGGATGATCCATGTTAGTAACATGGAGAAAAAAGACAGAAAATGTACTTCGGTAGAAGAAAAGATGACCATTCTATGACGTGTAGATTGCCATGCCGGAACACGTGTGCAATTAGCAAAAGATCTTGGACTCTCCATGTCCACTTTGAACACAATAGTAAAAAACAAGTCAATCATTGAACTCAATGCAAAGCAATCTGGAGCTATGTCAAAAAAACAAAAATATATCCAGAAATTGACAAACGATGAATTGGATAAACTTGTGGCAGAGTAGTTTGTTTCTACGAGAGTGTCTGGTATTCCAATCGATGATACTATACTCCAAGCGAAAGCCCTTGAATTTGCTGTGAGGTTGGGGATTAATGGTTTTACTGCATCAAATGGATGGGTTGATCGTTTCAAGACTCGTCACAATATTGTGTATAATCAAGTGTGGAGAAAGTAAGTGTTGCTGGGGAAACTGTAAACCAGTGGAAACATGAACTAAAGACTATTATTCAGGACTACGAACCAAAAAATATTTTCAATGTTGATGAAATTGGGCACTTTTATAACATTCTGCCAAATAAAACGTGTTTTAAAGGAGAGAAGTGTCACGGCGGAAAACTCAGCAAGCAGAGGGCAACTGTTTTGCTCATGGTAAATGCTGATGGATCAGAAAAATTACCTCCACTGGTAATTGGTAAATTTAAAAAGCTAAAGTGTTTTAAGAACATGAAAAATCTGCCTAAGTATGATGCCAACATCACAGCATGGATGACTAGCAGCATCTTCACATCCCCCATGCATGCTCTGGATGCTGAAATGGGGGCAAAATCACTGCAAAATACTACTACTTCTAGACAAATGTCTTGCACACCCTGAAGATCTGCAGCTCAGAAACATAAGTGTTCTTTCCCCCTAATTGTACAAGTGAGCTTCAGCCATTAGATCTGATAACCATCCATGTATTTAAATGGAAATATAGAAAAATGCTTATTGAAAAAGCTGTGTTTATGCATGATAATGGTATATACCCAAAACAAATGACCATATCAATCCTTGATGCCATGCATTATATGGCCAAAGCATGGCTGTATGTTACTCCTGAAAACATATCCAACTGTTTCCAGAAGGCAGGAGTTACGTTTGTGGAAGAGGAGGAACAACTACAGGAGGAAGAAGAAGATATATCAGAGCCCAACAACTGGTATGTGATGGACGAGTCTTCCTCATTTCAAGACTATGTTGATGCTGGTGTGATCACGTCAATGGTACCAAGTGTAGAAGACATCCTTTCCAACCACTTTGGTGAAAAAGAAGAGGAAGAAGTGGTTGAAGACTGTGATCAAGAACCTACCATCCCTACTAGTAAAGAAGCAACGGAAGCTATCTCTGTTTTTAGGCAGTATATTGCATATAGCACGATGGAGCTATATGCAATATAATGCCTTATACACTGTGGAGAGGCAGGTGGAACTTATAAGAGTGCAGAAAAAGCAAAAACAATCAACAATTAAAGATTTTTTTTTTTTAAATAGATAAATGTAAGTAATTGTAAATTCATTTATTTTCAGTTATTAAATTTTGTAATCTAGTATGTAGAGTCACATACTAGCAGTAAGTCATCTTTTAGCCTTTTTTAAATGTTTTTTACATTTTCTGCTATTTACACTTTTTTTCCAGCAGTCCCCTGGAAAGTGTAAAAAAGGGGTTTTTACTATATATAATCTCATATCTTTTTTTTTGGGATAGCACTGCTATTTGATTATAATTAGGAATTTCAACTAAAAAAAAAAATCTTGATATTGCAATTTTAATTTTATGGCTTTTCATAGTTTCAACTCAGTTGTTGAAACCTGTAAATGATATATATCTATGCATGGAGGTTCATTTACTCGGTTGTTAAACATATTTTTTAAATTTAATTGAATGACATAAACCGAGAGAAAAGGAAAAAGGTTTAATAGTATCACACGACTAGTTTCGGCTTTTTACAGCCTCCTTCAGGTGTTTTTATAAAATAAAAATAAATAAATAAATAAATATTAAACATTGAAGATAAATATGTAAAGTGACTTTACTGTGCTGTTCACAGTTTTTTACCTTCAATGCTTAATGTTTTTTTTTTTTTATATAAAAACACCTGAAGAAGGCTGTATAAAGCCGAAACTAGTCGTGTGATACTATTAAACCTTTTTCCTTTTCTCTCGGTTTATGTCATTCAATTCTTTAAAAAATATATATATATATATATATATATATATATATATATATATATATGAAAGAATGATCATTAACTCGGTTAACATAATTTTTAAAAAGAATTGAATGACTAGACCTGAGATTTAAGTAAAAAGGTTTTAATATAAAAACACGACTAATTTCGGCTTGTAACAGCCTTCATCAGGTGACATTATAAAAGAAAGAAAAAAAGAAAAAACATTAAAACACTGAAGCTTAAATAAACTATGAACATCATAGAGAGTCTCTATACATAATTGACATTAAATTGTTGTGGTTATATTTAAAGCTGTTCTTTTGTTTGTAGTATTGTTGGGAAAGTACGTGCTCGTAGCATCTCGTGAACGCTAGTACATGATTACAGCTGAATGACTATCTGAGAGAGATTGTAGCTCAATCCTGTTCATCTAAATAATAACTTGAGCCACAACCTCCCAGATAGTCATTTAGCTGTAATCATGTACTGGCGTTCACGAGATGCTACGAGCACGTACTTTCCAAACAATACAACAAACGAAAGAACAGCTTTAAATACAATCACAACGATTTAATTTAATGTCAATTATGTATAGAGACTCTCTATGATCATAGTTTATTTAAGCTTCAGTGTTTTAGTGTTTTTTCTTTTTTTCATTCTTTTATAGTCACCTGATGAAGGCTGTTACAAACTGAAACTAGTCGTGTTATTATATTAAAACCTTTTTACTTAAATCTTGGTTCTAGTCATTCAATTCTTTTTAATATATATATATATATTTAAGGAATTTAGTGACAAAGCTGAGAGATAACGGAATAGAAAAAAATATTACATCTAGTTTCATCTTCTTAGAATTCATCAGTTACATAACATGAAAAGAGAAATCCAAAAATATACATCACAAGAGAATAATAGCTATTACAAATTTGGCATTAAAATTAGCAGTAAAAAGACTGAAACTATGAAAATAAGCAGGAACATAGAAAACTTGCTGCATTGTGATGGAGAGCCTATAGAACAAATAAAATATTTCAACTATTTAGTCAGTTTTTAGTGAAGACAGCAAGTTAAATCTTGAAATAGACACCAGAATAAGCAAAGCTGGTATGGTGGGGAGGCAGTTGAATAAATTTTATTTGTAATTAGAAAGAAACTAGCAATATACAAGACAGTGTTCAAACTAGTTTTAAGTTTGATTAGAGAGTTGGGTTAGAAATAAAGCACTTGATTAAAGATTAGAGATCACAGATATGAGAATTCTTAGAAAAATTAGGGACCTGAACAGATGGCATTAGAGATAGAATCATATTAAATATGAAGCCATTATAAAGGAACTTGACATTGTTTGCATTGAAGAATGTGTTTGTAGAGCTAATCTAAGGTGGTATGGTCACTTAAATAGAATGGGAGAGGAAAGATTAGTGAAATGGGTTCAATGTCAAAATCGTAGGAAAAAGACCTAGAGGAAGACTAAGGTCTAGGTGGATTGATTTGTCAGAAGTGGCTTAGAAGTATGAAATGTTAGATATGACATATTGGAGTGCTGACAAGTAATAGACAAATTTGGAAGAAAATTGTTTATAGGAGATTAATAATAATGTAAATAATGCTGTCATAATAGCCTGAACACCCCTTGAGATACATATCAGAAAATTGATGAGGACTTTTTTTCTTTTTCTGTGCCTGTCTTTTCCACATTTTTCCTATTGAAACCAATCAAAGGCTTTTTCCAAATCAAGAAATGTCATAAATAGATTTTTCCCAAATTCCCACTGTCTCCTATAGCAAAAATCAAATCATTTTTTACTGTTTTGTGTGTGTGTGTATACACACACATGATCATAAGTGTAATATAAAGAACAAAACAGTGAATGTGAATTCCATGTAGTGCTATGTGTTGGCTGGGCTAGTGGGAAGGGGTTCAGTCATAAATTATAGTCCAGAAGAGAAGGCAGTTTGTTGCATGTTTTTCTCTATAGTATCATTATTAGCTGGGTGCTCTTGCCGAGGGATGGGAAAAAATTTTCACTGAGATCCACCCTGCTACTTAGTGAGTGTGTGAGAGAGAAAAGAAGGAATCTACACGTTTCTCAAAATAGTTGAATTTCTTTGGGAAAGACAGTGAGGGTGAGTATTCATAGAATAGAGGTAGATGGAATGAAAGAGGAAGAAGAGAACTTGGTTTGGCAAGTGTGACACTGGAACAGTATGAGGGTGGCCTGAAAAGTTCTCGGCCTAACCGAGCAGATATGCTGACAGAGTGGTCAGTGTATCCGCTCTCCAGCCAAAAGGCTGCAGGATCAAATCCCTCTGTGAGCATGGATGTTTGTGATTGTCTGTGAAAATACTAGTGGTGATGATGGGCAGTAGATGGCATTGGTGTAGATGATGATGGTAGTTGCGGTTCATTGTAGTTGGTGGATTGAGTGGTGGAGACAGAGAGTTGTAGAGTAGGTGCCCTCCCTTGATGAGTCTTCACACTCCCTGGAGGTGTTACATAATAATAATAACAACAACAATGAAAAAATGAATTTATAATTTCAAAATTATTTTTATTTTTCAACATAATCTCCCTTAAGACTAATATATTTATTCCAGCGATGCTCCAGCACCATTATCTTGTCCCTGTAGCGGTTCTCAGTAAAATCTGCAAAATGCCCCTCTACAGCTGCAGCCACCTCTTGATTTAAAGAAAAATGCTGACCAGCGAGGAAGAGGTTTAGTTTTTGGAAGAGATAGAAGTCAGAGGGAGCCAAATCTGGAGAATAGGGTGGGTGTTCCAAAATTCATAGTGCAGATCCCTTAATTGCCAAAACACTTTTGTGGGCAGGTGCATTGTCCCGATGAAAGATAATTTTTTTCTTCTGCAAACCTCGTCTTTTCTCACAAATTTTTTTGTCTAGTCTGGTTAAGAGATTGGAATAATATTCCCCGGTTATTGTTTTACTTTTCAAGATAATTAATAAACAAAATGCCTTTAGCATCCCAAAACATAGATGCCATGATCCTGCTGATGGAACCAACTTTGTCTTCTTTGGCACTGAACAACCGGCTTCTGTCCACTGTTTTGACTGTTGTGTGGATTCTGGTGTGTACTCTCATCCCTAGTAATAAATTGAAGCACAAAATCAGTTTTATTCTTGTTAAAATGCTCCAAGCACTGTTTAGAGATTTTCGTGTGAGTGCATTTTTGGTCTGCTGTGAGCAAGTGTGGCACCCATCTTGTGCCAAGCTTTTTCATTTGCAATTCTTCATGCAAAATATATCTACACATTCTTTTGAAATGCCTATAGTCTCAGCAGTTTCATGCACTTTGACTCACTGGTCATCCAGTACTATATCGCACACTTCATCAATGATTTCTGGTGTTGTTGCACTTTTTTGGACATCCTTCACGTGGATCATCTTCAAGGCTGGTACGACCACGGTTAAACTCAGCAGCCCATTTCTTAATTTTCAAAAACAACGGAGAAGAATGCCCATAAATTTTTATGAACTTCGAATGAATTTCTTTTGGCGTTAAACCTTCTTTTACAAAGAATTTTTATAACCTCACCCATACTCAAATTTTATCCATTTCAAGGAATACAGACAACACTTTTGGTTCAGACAGCTGTATAAAACACACTACTTGATAGAATGACTTGCAATTTCACATGGCAGATGTACCAACTTAGAAAAAAAAAAATCTCTTGCTGATAGTGTTGCCATCTATGGTCGAAGCTGAGAACTTTTCAGACCACTGTCATAAATGGATGCTGACTAGTAGTATCACATCTTCTTAGCAGTTTTAGAAGCAGAGTGGCCAGTTCATCAGAAAACTTATAGTAATACCTGAGAGACATAAGGCAGAAATCATTCTCTCATCAAACACCTTTGGGAATAAACGAATTAATGGATGACCCTTCTCTTGCCAATTAACTATAGTGGGTTGGTGAGAGGTGTCATCCTCAGTTAGTTGGATTGTCTATTTTTTTGGGAAGTGTTACGTGCATCTCTGCAGTGGGATTGTTTTCCAACACTGGGAAGATTTTAGATTTAACGTACAGTGTAGAAGTGATGTCTTGTGTAAAAGTATACACCTAGATTTTTTGGATGCTGTAGAAGCTGCAGCTTAGAAATCTTTGTGTCACAGAAAGGCTAGAGGTGTGTAATTCAGCCCAAGAGGAGAGAAAAGAAATCTGATCACATTTGGATTCCTGGATGATTAATCCTTCTTTGCTTCAGCCTACTTTTTATGCAAAATTTGTTTAAGAAGTATCTGTGATCTCTCATAATTAAATTTAATTGAATAAATACAGCACAGAGAAACAGTTAACAGATTTAATTATTCTGATGTTTTGTCTCTATCACAGACATCTTCAGGAATACAATATTAAAATTATAGTAACACACAAAAAAACATAACAGTAAGCGGAAGAAATTAGATTTATACGTAGAAAGTTTTTTAACTTGGGTATATTATGTATTCAAGATACCAAGTAATTTTATATAAGCTTTTTTTTTTTAATCCTATTTCCCAAGCGAGCAAAACTGACAAGTAAGTCAAGTTTTCGCCTGCACGTAGTGCAAGTCTGAGGCAACTCATGGTAGTGCAACTCGTGCTAAAGGTGAATTAAGCTTTGATCACTTTCCTTAGTATTTTTCCCTTAATGTAAAGCACGTCCCTTTGCAGATATGTGTGATGCTATGCATTAAGGGCAATGATCACTACTCATGCCGGTTTCGACCTTTATTGAGGTCTCGTCAGTGGGAGCCAGACCTGACAATGCTAAGGTTGAAGTAATGCAGAGCTTATATGAATTAACAAGTTGCCACAAGGTGCTTTGACCTTATTAAATAAAATCTGAGGATGATAGATATATGTATATGTAGAAAGTTTTTTAACTTGGGTATATTATGTATTCAAGATACCAAGTAATTTTATATAAACTTGGTTTTTAATCCTATTTCCCAAGTGAGCAGACAGACAAGTAAGTCAAGTTTGCACGTAGTGCAAGTCTGAGGCAACTCGTGGTAAATGTGGATTAATATATTATATTAATCCACCTTTATAGTATAATAATACACTTTATAATAATTAATATAATACTTGTCTCTTTGTTCACTTGGGAAATAGGATTAAAAACCAAGTTTATATAAAATTACTTGGTATCTTGAATTGGGTAATAATAATAATATACCCAAGTTAAAAAACTTTCTATATATATCTCTCATCCTGAGATTTTATTTAATAAGGTCAAAGCACCTTGTGGCAACTTGTTTACGTAAAATACATATAAGCTCTGCATTATTTCAACCTTAGCATTGTCAGGTCTGGCTCCCACTGACGAGACCTCAATAAAGGTCGAAACTGGTATGGGTAGTGACCATTGCCTGTAATGCATAGTATCATATATCTCCGCAAGGGGATGTGCTTTACATTAAGGGAAAAATACCAAGGAAAGTGATCAGAACTTAATCCACCTTTACCACGAGTTGCCTAGAGTGGCACTACCATGAGTTGCCTCAGACTTGCACTACATGCAAGGTGCAAACTTGACTTACTTGTCTGTTTGCTCACTTGGGAAATAGGATTAAAAACCAAGTTTATATAAAATTACTTGGTGTCTTGAATACATAATATACCCAAGTTAAAAAACTTTCTACATAACATATATCTCTCATCCAGAGATAATAAGGTCAAAGCACCTTGTGGCAACTTGTTTACATAAAATTCATATAAGCTCTGCATTACTTCAACCTTAGCATCGTCAGGTCTGGCTCCCACTGACGAGACCTCAGTAAAGGTCGAAACTGGTATGGGTAGTGACCATTGCCCTTAATGCATAACATCATACATCTCCTCAAGGGGATGTGCTTTACATTAAGGAAAAAATACTAAGGAAAGTGATCAGAGCTTAAACCACCTTTGCCACGAGTTGCCTCAGACTTGCACTACGTGCAGGCGCAAACTTGACTTGTCTGTTTGCTCACTTGGGAAATAAGATTAAAAACCAAGTTTATATAAAATTACTTGGTATCTTGAAGAAATTAGATTGTTTTAAGCCTGAAGTCTTGTGAAGGGTAATCTCTGTGGATGCTGCTAGCTAACCTTAGATGATGGGTGGGAGGCCTAATAATTAAGTTTTTAGGTATTATTGCTGGAAAAATTTCTATGTTACTCCTCTAAATAAACATTAATTTTTATGCCTATTTTTGTTTAGGAGTACCCCTTTTTATAATGTCATTGGCTTTTTACTCAATTTTTAAGGCATTACTGATGTTTTAAAGACAGATACATGAAGAATATATGGGAAGAATAATTTTGGACATACCTTTGTAGGATGTTCTTGGTTGTCTTCTTATTCAGCGGCATCCTGCATATGGCGATATACATTTGTATTACTGTTGAAGTATGACTGAAAGGAAGGGGCGGGGTTTTTAAATGTGGAGATAGAGAGATGTGGGAGAATTGTGGGTGAGGCAAAAGGTATACGAATTTTAAAACCCGGGTTTTAAGGGTGGCTGAGAATTCTCTGGGAAGAAGGTGAAAAATAGAATTTTTTGTGGAAAGGAGAAGGATAGAATATGATGGAACAAGATTAGGGGTGGGAGTAACTGGGTGTGAGCCATTTTCACAGTGCATCGTCTTCGAAGATCATGGAAAAAGTGAAGGCTATGTCATGTCAGCTTGGTGTTTTTGTCTTAGGTGTATGTGTGTTGCTTTCTATTGGTTGGAGTCGTGACCTCATTTTTATGTTTTGGAGCTTCCAACTCTTGGAGATTAAATAGGGGCAGTGAACATTTATTGAGTTTTTGCCACATTTTATGTCTATTGTTTCATGACATTATAAAAAGGAGTATTCCTAAACAAAAATAGGCAAAAATAGCCATAAAAATTATGTTTTTATTTGCTGTGACAAAGCATAGTATTTATTTATTATATTTTTTTCCCATCTGATCGTGTGAAAGCTATCCAAGGCACCTCACTGACCATAGTTGTAGCAGTGGATGTATTTCTTGTGTTCACCAAAATGGATGTTAGATTTCTCAGTTTGACAATAATACAAGTTGCAAGAAAAAGGAACTTTGTAAACACCTGGAACAGAGAGGAGAGGAAAAAGAACATTCCAAAAGCTCATGAAGTAATTCTACTGTTGTCCTCATACCAGTCATTATCATTGCAAAATGATTGTGCTGCTCAGAGGCTGTACTACTTATAAACGACTAATTCTCAGCAGGGGAAAACCATTAAAAGGCTTATAAAAATGTCATGTCTTTTCCTCCTGAAGTTGTAAAAAAAATTGAAATCTTTTAGTCCCTTTCCCCCAAATATATATGGATTGCCTAAAATTTCTAAACCCAATTGCTCCCTCTCCATCCCATAGCAGATGCTCACCCCCCCCCTTGAATTATCCAAACAGCTAATCTTTAATTCCACTTACTGTTCACACTTCATCTTATATAAAATAATTCCACTCATTTTAACTATTTAATTCAAAATTTAGTTTTAAATAATGATGATATCATGGTGAGCTTTGATGTTGCCTGCTTATTTATAAATATCCTCCTTTCTGACATTATTGAAAAATGTCCCTCCCCCTGACATTATTGATCTCTTTGATTGTGCCATCCATGATGGTTACTTCTCTTGGAAGGATACCTTATGTAAAGTGTAAGGTTATCATTATGAATTTATATCATGTTATGAATGTATCTTTCATAAGAACACCTTATGTAAAGGTTCATTCCCCCTTCCCCTCCTCTGGCCAATTTCTATATGGAAATTTTGAAAAAGACATGCTCTTGATACTTCCATTCTGAAACCTTCTATTTGGCTAAGATATATTAATGATGTGTTCTCTATTGGGAAACATGGCTCAAAAAACACATTACTCTTTTCTCCTCCACCTCAACAGCCAGCACCCTAGAATCCAGTTCACTATAGAAAAAGAAAATAACAATAGACTGCTTTTTCTAGATACTTTAATCATGTTTGCGCAATGGCACCTTTTCTTTCTCGGTTTACAGAAAACTCGCCCACAAAGGTAAATATATACATAAACTTTCCCATCATTTTCCCTCTCAACAATATGGGGTCATCAAAACTCTTCTTGCAGAGCCTCCAGCCTCTATCCTGCCTAGACTTCCTTTACAGCTGAACTCTCCTTTATTTGCTAAACTTTCCTGTTTAGTGATTACAATACCAAAAAGATTAACAAATTAGTTGTTCCATCTCCTCACATCACCTTTAACATACAGACTACTGTAATGCTATTACTATTCTTTATATCCAGGTACCTCAGAAAAACTAGTCAGACTTTAAAGAAATATAATCTTTGCACTGCTTTCAAACTTCATTTGAAGCTGGCTTCTTCTCTTCTAAGGATCTACTCCCCCCCCCCCTGTTCCAAGTGTTTATAAAGTTCATTTATCTTGCAACTTATCACATTATGGCCAACCTGGGAGATCTGTCAACATCCACCTTGATAAACACAAGAAATACAACAACCCTATTCACAACATGATCAGTGAGGCCTTGGATACTTAGCACAGGAATCAGATGGAATAAACTAGTATGCTTAATCACAGCAAATACAAACTTAAAATACTTTTTAGAATCAGCAGCAGATTTAAAAAATCAGCACAATCTACATAAATATGGTTGTGTTTAAATTTGAAAGATTTGGAAAACTAATTCTCTTGGGCCTCTCACCCAATCTAAGGCTAGTTGCTAGCACTCATAGAGGATGCCCTTTATATGACTTTAGGTTTAAAATAGTCTAATTTTTTCTACTTATTGTGTATTTCTGTGTGTTATTACAATTTTAATATTGTATTCCTGAACAATCGCTGCTTCTCCATGTTGTGAGATCACAGTTACAATGGTATGGGCACCTGGTCAGAATGCCACAAGAGAGGTTCCCCCAGCAGGCCCTCTTTGCAAAGCCAGAAGGTGAAGGCCAAGGACTCGCTGGATAGACTATATCCAAAACCTTGGATGGACATGTCTGGGAGTCTCACCAGAACACCTGAGCTTGATGGTGGAGGATCGTGACCATTGAAAGTCCCTCTTGGATTTCCTAATTGTTATTATTATTATTATTAAAATACTCTGGATTAGAGATAGTTGTTGGAAGTTTTCTCACTTGGTTATATTATAAATTGAAAATACCAAGAAATTATATACTTGGTTTAATCCTTTATCGAAATGTAAACAAAGTTTGTGCCTGAAGTTT
This sequence comes from Typopeltis vanoorti, assembly GCF_054136105.1. NCBI lineage: Eukaryota > Metazoa > Arthropoda > Arachnida > Uropygi > Thelyphonidae > Typopeltis > Typopeltis vanoorti. The sequence goes on from NC_143558.1 coordinate 19,168,277, forward strand.
ATTATTGACCAAGGTATAGGTGGATTGATACAGTAAAAAGTGCCTTAGAAGAGAGAAGTATAAAATCTAATAATGTTGGAGTCTTGAGTGAGTAATTTAGAAGAAAATTGTTGATTGGATATTAGTAATGGTGTAACTTTTCCATGTCCTGTACATCCCCCTCAAGGTAACATATTAGGAATTTGACGGTGATGATGATATATAATATCATTCGTTCTCATTGTTATATGTTCATTTAGCATACCTAGAGGTGAACCCTTCCCCCAAATCTTAATTCTTGATAATTTGGAGATTTAGAAAAATAAATAAATCATACGCATACCATGATATGTATACTGGCTATCATTGAAATCGCATAACAGTAAAGTGTTCTCTCAATATTCTTCCTCCTGCTTTGTATAGGTTGGTTTGTGTTTGTTTATACTCAGAGTACTTCCATTCTTCCCCGTACGCGTTTTTTTTTTTTTTTAATTATTATTTAAAAACTACCAAGAAAGCACAACACATCTTTATTTCGATTTTCTGGTGAGAAAAAAAGACAATGCTAACCTGATAGGAAATGAGACAAAACTGAATCATCTGATTCTATGAAATGCTTGCATGCTGTGTATGTTGGAACATAAGGCAAAAATATATACACATTTGGAATGAAATAATATACATGTTAAAATTCTGACTTTAATAACAATGCCTGTATTTTAATATCTACTTAAGTCAGAATTGTACTCGTTGAGTAATTTTGATGAGTGTTCTTCACCCATCTGTTAATGTTTTATATTTAGCTGTCATTTAAAATTTACATTAATCATTGACAGCAGTTAATGGTTATATAATCCATTATTATTATCCATACCCTGTACTCATGTTTATGTAATCATCATCATCAGTTCCCGACATGAAGATTCAGAAATTGTAAAGGATAATATGATAGTACTATGATCTTTCAGTTATCCAACCTTCAGTTAACTGAACCCAACATGTGCCAGCTGACTTCTAGTGCAGCAGCCAGGCACGATACAAATTGTATTATTGCATACTTTCTCCAATGGATGAGATGCAACAAATCATCTCATCTTCCACTTTGCTACCTAGCAGGCATGTGACAAATCGCTATATGTTTTTATAAAGATTACAAATTACTGTTAATGTTTTATATTTAGCTGTCATTTAAAATTTACAATAATCATTGACAGCAGTTAATGGTTATATAATCCATTATTATTATTCATACCCTGTACTCATGTTTATGTAATCATCATCATCAGTTTCTGACATGAAGATTCAGAAATTGTAAAGGATAATATGATAGTACTATGATCTTTCAGTTATCCAACCTTCAGTTAACTGAACCCAACTGCCAGCTGACTTCTAGTGCAGCAGCCAGGCACGATACAAATTGTATTATTGCATACTTTCTCCAATGGATGAGATGCAACAAATCATCTCATCTTCCACTTTGCTACCTAGCAGGCATGTGACAAATCGCTATATGTTTTTATAAAGATTACAAATTACTGTTAATGTTTTATATTTAGCTGTCATTTAAAATTTACAATAATCATTGACAGCAGTTAATGGTTATATAATCCATTATTATTATTCATACCCTGTACTCATGTTTATGTAATCATCATCATCAGTTTCTGACATGAAGATTCAGAAATTGTAAAGGATAATATGATAGTACTATGATCTTTCAGTTATCCAACCTTCAGTTAACTGAACCCAACTGCCAGCTGACTTCTAGTGCAGCAGCCAGGCACGATACAAATTGTATTATTGCATACTTTCTCCAATGGATGAGATGCAACAAATCATCTCATCTTCCACTTTGCTACCTAGCAGGCATGTGACAAATCGCTATATGTTTTTATAAAGAAAAGTTGTGTAGAAAGGAAAGATTTCTGCTATTAGTAGATATAAGTAATAGAATTTCTGTAATGTGGTTACCACCCTTAACTTTATGCAAAATCTACATTTTCAAACTTATAATATATTGGACTTTATTTGAGGCTGAAATATATGACAAATGTCATTACACGATTTTGAATTTTATTATTAAAAGAGGCCTCCAAGGAGTCAAGGACTCATCGAGGTAGGCTACACATTGCCTGCACCTTTTCTTGAACTCATTCACACTAACTACACTGACCACATCTAATCAAGAATATAATTTGTTACCATCTTTAATGGCAATCAGTTCCAATCACACACTGCTCTGAGAGAAAAATCTAGCCCCCCCCCCCCTTATGGTACTCATTCTCAACCTCCAAGGATTCCATTCCATCTTTTTCTCACCCTCCATAAAATGAAAATTTCCATCTATTGGCATTCTGTATGATCCCTTCAGAAGTTTGTAAGTCTCAATCATATCACCTCACTTTCTGATGTTCACTAGTGTCCAGTCAACAAATTCATAATCTATATTCCACAATCCCGATATCATCTTTAACGCTTTCGTTTGCAATCTCTCCACTGTATCAGAATCACCATAGAAACCAAGACACCAGACCTACATAAGTGAGGTCTTATCAATGCCTTGTAAAGAGACAAAATGATTTTCTTATCTTTACATGTCAAGGTTTGTTTCAGCATTGGCAATTATCCTGTGAGTTGTATTTCAGCCTTTGGTATGTGGATTTGCTGTCTACCAAAACTCCAAGATCCCCTAGTATGATCAAATTTTTATAGCATAATCTCATCAATATAATATGACATTGGATATTTAATCATACCAAAGTGCATGACTTTACATTTACTAACATTGAACTAAGTCATTTTCACATGCCCACAATCCCAGCCTATTCATATCAGGCTGCAAGTTCTACATATCAGCTGCATTCCTAATTATCCTGCCTATCTGTGCATTATCAGCAAATAGTTATGTCTCCTGTCAAATATTAATGGCATTGGGAATTGCCATTAATGTATAAAATGAATAACAATGGACTAAAGACTGATCCTTGTAGTACACCACTAGTTACCTTAAATCTTGCAGACTCGCATTCCCCCATATACCACCACTTTTTAATATCTATCAGTCCAGTCCCGTATTCTCCAATTTATGCAACTTTATGCAATCCTGTACTGAAGTTACCTATGACACATGCTATATTCTATTTAAAGCCTTAACAAAGTCCACAAGTATCTTGATATATCCATTCCCCTTGTCTCTCTCTCAATGGTAACATTATTATAGAATGAGAGCAAGTTGATCAAACATGACTTTCCCTTAGTAAAACCATGCTGTTCATTGCAAAGTATAGATTCTGTATCAATCCATTTCTGAATGCAAATCCTAACCAACTTTTCCAACATCTTCACTACACTAGAGATACTGATAGGTTGATAGTAGGATACATTAGTCTTTGCATCACCCTTGTGCGGTGGGATTACCATACATTCTTTTCACTCCTGTGGAATCTTTCCTGTTCCGAGACTCAAATTACGTAGCCTGGAATAGCCAATTGAGCTGAACACTCTTTTAGGATTTGTTTCAGTAATGGAATACCATGAATTAGCACAATGAAAATAAATGTAAAACGGAGTGAAACTCATGCAAATAACTTAAGTGTTCACTTAAGTGTTTTATTTTGATATATTGGTATATAGTTAGGAAATTGACTGTTTTAGTCATCTCACATTAGCTATTAAGATGGCACTTGTTTAGAATTGTCTGTTATTGTTTAATTACTTTTTTGTAATCCTGAAGTTTCCTATGACACTTAGGTGAAAATTTTGTAATAAATAAATTGTATACAAGTTTTCCTTTGTTTTATACTTATTATAACTTTTAGCATCTGTGCTGATATACCATCAGTTCCTATTGTCGAATTCTTATTTGGTGTGTGTAACAGCTCTAGTACATCCTTCTCATACACCTGAGTTGCTTCATCCAGTGAATAGGTAGCAGTAAGTGCAATGTTACATACATCGATTTTTTAGCTTTTAGCAAAATGGACACTCATTAGTTGAACAATCTCTTCTGCATCTGTCACATAGACATGTCACATTCACCTTGTTATTTTACATTACTTTTCCATATATATCTAAGTTTTTTTCCCAATATCCTCTAGAATATTTTTCCATAAGCATCTCCGTAGCGCAATTGGAAAAGAACGACAGTACATTGTGCTCGTCGATTGGAAAAGGCCTAAGTTCAATTCTCGTCATGACGGGAGGAATCCTTATGTGGGCCTCTTTCAATTGAATGTGAGTTAACCGATCTCATACGGAGGTAGCAGGATTTTTCGTCCCATATACAGACAAATCAGCCTTCAGGACACATGCAATTTACAGACAAAAAATACTAGTGGTGGTAGTGGGCAGCAGATGATGGTGATGGATGAAAATGTTGTTGAGTAGGTGCCCTCCCTCAATGAGTCTTTGGACTCCTTGGAGGTGTCACGAAATAATAATAATAATGCTTTTCATGGTATTTATCTTCTGTATTCTTTCCAAAGTCTTTCTGTAGATTTTTGGTTGGTTTTTATTTATACTTAGCTTCCTTTAGTGTTTCTCTGTATTTCCTAAGCACACATACTTAGGATTTTTCATTATAATTTTTTTCTTCCCCAGGACTGCCTCTTTAAGAATTTGAGCCTGTCATGAAGTTCTGGTTTTCCTGTTTATTGCAGTTTGCTTTGCTATCCTGTATACCACACTGTGGTGGAACTGTACTCCAGGAAATTGATGAAACCAGAGACTTGGGAGTATTAGTGGAGAGGAAGTTAAAGTTTAAGGGGCACATATCAAAGGTGGCTAAAGCAGCTAATCAGATTACTTAGTTACTGAAGAATAATTTGATGAGCAGAGACAAACAGGTTATTGTTCCTCTTTATTGAGCCTTGATAAGACCCCATCTTGACTACTGCATGCAGATCTGGGCATCAGGGTTTCTTGAGGAGGCAGAGAGGATCCAGAGGCGAGTGGACAAGATGGTAGCAGGTCTATGGAATGAACTTTATGAGAACAGGTTGAAGATTTGTGGGTTACAGAAACTGGTTGATAGGCAGAAAAGGGGTGATATGATTGAGACATACAAATTACTGAAGGGTTCATGACTAACAGTATTAACAACACCAAACAATTTAATCAAAAGATGTTTAATTAACTGCTTATATTTCGCTGAATTTCAAATCAGCATCATCAGAGCACAAGACACTTGTACACACGACAGTGAGTAAGTAAAACAATAAAATTGCAGTGTACAAAAGATCTAAAGTCCTATTTATGGTGCCCCCTCTAATGTTTGGGGGGGGAATCATTACAGCTATGTGGGAGTTACTCTTAGGAAGACAGTCTTCCAAATTTTTGGCAAATTAATGCAACCATACTTGTTCAGGTTAGGAGAATTCTTCAAAGCCATTACTGACTCAAAAATTAATCTTTCAGATCTGTAACAACTCCTAAATAGCACATGTCTTCCAGTCCTGACTTGCCATAGTAATAGTAGCGAATGTATTTTTTTATGTTCTTCTAGGCTGTTGTTAACTGATCTTCCTGTTTGTCGATTGCAGGCCAAGTCACAGAAGGGTGAAGTTTAACCTTGGGCGAGCGGATCAGAGTTGCTAGTTTTGCATGCAGTTTGAAAGTGGTGCAAAGGCCATGTTTCATCACTACTTTGGCTATTGTTTGTGATGTACCTCTGACATAGGGAATAGAGATGGTCATGTTATATTCTTGTGTATTAGGGGAGGGAAGTGTAATGGGGCTTTGTAGTATTTTATCTATTTTGTAGGGATTGTAGCCGTTGGCTAAGAACGTAACCACTTGTAAAACTAGCAACTCTGATCCGCTCGCCTAAGGATAAAACTTCACTCTTTTTTTTAGTACACCCAGGAGTGTATGAAGTTCTCTTTGACTTGTGGCCTACTATGGACAAACAGGAAGATCAGTTAACATCCACCTAGAAGAACATAAAAATTTGCTACTGTTACTATGGCAAGTCAGGACTGGCAGACCACGTTTTGGATAAACTCCTTCATGCAGGATTAAATGGAAGAAAACAAATGTGCTATTTAGGAGTTGTTACAGATCTGAAAGGTTATTTTTTTCGTCAGCAGTGGCTTTGAAGAATTCTCCTAACTGAACAAGTATGGTTGCATTAATTTGCCAAAAATTTGGGAGACCGTCATCCTAAGAGCAACTCCCACATAGCTGTAATGATTCCCTCCCCCCCAACATTAGAGGGCACCATAAATAGGACTTGAGATCTATGGTACACTGCAATTTTATCGTTTTACTTACTCACTGTTGCATGTACAAGTGGGTTGTGCCCTGATGATGCTGATTTGAAATTCAGTGAAATATAAGCAGTTAAACATCTTTCGAAAGTCATGAATAACTGTCAACATCTAAGCTTATCTGTTAGATTACTGAAGGGTTTTTACAAGATTAATTCAGAGGAAAATTTTCAGAACAGGTCTAGGGATGGGAGAACTAGGGCCCATCCATGGAAACTGAGTAAGGATGTTGTTAGCAAGGGTGTTTGGAACTAGGTTTTTGTACTTGGAGAGTAGTGAATGAGTGGAATAGATTGCCAGAATCTGTTGTGGGTGTCATGACTGAATGAATTCAAAGCAAAGTATGATAGATGCTGCATAAATGTTGGATAGTTCTTGACATGGTGTTTAGGGCCTCCCTCGATAAGTCTGAGGAAAAGGCCTAAATAATAATTTTAAATAACAATTTAAACAGTGCCTGTCATATCTCTCCTTAAGCACATCCACGAAGTCCATTCATACTACCTCTCTGGCAGCCCATTCCATTCATTCATTCATCACTCTCCAAGAAAAGCATCGGTCATGTTCTTGCTAACCAATAGCAAGAACATGACCAATTCCTGCTGGAGTAGTCTATGTTTGTTTATTTATTTATTTTTTGTTTCTAGTCATGTTTCAAAAATTTTCTTCTGTTTATCTTATAACATGCCTCTTCAGTAATATGTTTATATCATGTTGCTGAATTTCCAGCGCCAACAAACCTTTAATTTATCTCATAATGACCATTCCACAGCATTATCACCATCTTAATCACCTGCATCGGAATCTTTCTCATCGATTTTTTTTTGAGGAATCAAATCTGTAACTGTGGTTTCATCATAGCCGTATAAAGAGGTGTAATGATAAATTCTTGCCACTGTTTTCAACATTCAGGTTATCCTTGTGCTGTTTTGTTCACTTTTTATAAGATGAAACTCCAACTCCCTGTCCACTTTCATACCCCCCAAATCCCTACTCTTGTCATTTCTTTCAGTGTAGGCTCATTAGTGTAATACATAGCATATAATGTTTTCTACCCAACATGATCTTACACTTTGCTGCATTGAACCAGTAAAATTATCCTTTGGCCATAATGTGAAATTTATGTAAGATGATGTAAATGGATTGACATCTTTATTTCTTATTGTCTTCTCTAGCTTAGCATTGTCAAACTAGATATTCTTCCATTATTTAATCATTATTCACATAAACAGAAATGATTCAAGTGCAGATTCTTATGGCACACTATCATATGTGTTCTCCTAGATTTTGCTTTGCCATATAGGTACTTGCTTGATGTCATCTGTCAGATCCCCCCCCCCTTCTTATTCATCACTGGTATCATATCCATTTTCGTTTGCTTCAGTTTACATAATAAATATTCTGTGTGATATCCTGTCAAATATCTTTGTAAAATATCATACTGTAACTCTTTCCCTTTTCTTCAATTATGAGTGACATCATCAAAGTATATGTTTGAGTACCATACTTAACTAGCTTTATTGACCTCCATAGTACTATTAAATTAACAGATTAATTCTGTTAGTTGTTCAGCATTAATTAGCCATATATATATATAAATATATATACACACAAAACCTACACATGCACAGAAGGACCCAAAGAAATTAATTACATTATATTTTATAATGTTTTTACATTTATTGAATATAATTTAGTTGATACTTGATAATTTTGAATATGTCAGGTCATCCCAAAAGTAATGTTGTTTTTAGCATTAAGTTTTGAAAGAATATAAATGATAAATCACTTGCTAATTTAATCAAGTATATATTCTCCATTTGAATCAATAATGCTCTTTTAATGCTGTGAAAGCTTCATAATGCCATTTCTATAGAATTCAGGAGGCTTTGAGGCAAAGAAATTCCATGGGCTCAATTTTTGTGGCTCTAATGTATCGTATTGTTTTTCATTAATGAAATGTTGCAAACTTTGAAATAAGTGGTAATCTGAAGGTGCAAGATCAGGAGAATATGGGGGATGGGAAGCTTTTCCCAGCCGAATTCCTCAGTCTTGATACAGATGATTCTTGCACTATGAGGATGTGCGTTATCATGGTGAAAAACAACACCCTATCGACTGACCTGAGAACATCTCTTTTCTTTCAGTATTTCATTCAATCGATTGAGTTGTTCACAGTATACTTCAGCTGTGATTGTTTGGTTTTTGTGGCAAGAGTTCAAAGTGTATAATACCAGCTATATCCCACCAAATGCTTAACAAAACCTTCTGAGAGTGAAGGTCTTGTTTTGCCTGTTTCCCTGAATGAACCCACTGCCTTCGGCACTTAACATACATGTAAAGTATCCACTTTTCATCACCAGTGACTACACAACTCAAAAATGGAGATTGAACCTCTCAAGAATGAAGAGCAGTGCAGACGTTGACATGCTCTCTTTGATTATTGTTCGTCAGTTTGTGAGTAACCCACTTGTCGAGCTTAGACACTATTCCAAGTTCTTGCAAATGGCAATGGATAGTTGATGATGAATTAAGATCTTTTGCTAAATATTCAACAGTTACATTGGCATTTCTTGCAATAGCGGCTTCAAGATATCGTTGAAAGAAACAGGGTGCCTAGAGTGAGGGGAGTCTTTCAATTTAAAATCTGCTTGTTGAAATTTTTGGAACCATCGCTTTTACTTTCGCACATTCAAAACATTCTCATACTGTTAGTAGCATTGTTGCCTTTTTTGAACACCTAATGCATGATGTGCTCTTTATTGACCTCCATAGTAATAAAGCGTTATTTAAACAAAAACTTATACGTGTAGTGGCGGAGACAGTTGTATAGTGGGTGTCCTCCCACGATGAGTCTTTGGATTCCTTGGAGGTGTCACGAATAATAATAATAATAATTATGTATGATGTTCTTGCATAAAAAGTGGGATTCCTTAGAATGAGGCCGTCTCAGCTTAGTGGTACTTATAAAACTTTAAAAATTCACGTTTATACAAGCTAAAACATGTTTGAACAAGTACAGTATAAGAAATGACATTACTTTTGGGATGACCTCATAGAAATAGTTTTCCTGAAAAACAGAAAAATAAATAAATAAAAATAAATCATGTTAACAAGTGAGTAGATGCAGCTATCATTTTTTTTTTTTTTTTTTTTTTAACAGCTTGAAACACCAGAGCAGTACTGACCATCATGCTTCTCACCGGTCTGATCTCAGGGCCAGATAATTGAGTTTTAATCTACATATAATGACAAATGTGTATAGATATGTGCAGAAATGTGGATAAATAATGAATCTGATCACAACCACGCTAATGCTAAAATGATGCTCAAGACTTAAAACTGGTAACCTCTTTTCTCTGTAATTTTCTTGTACTAATCCCTAATATAAAAGGTCGGACTCCTATTATGTAACACTATGGCAGGTGGGCTTTTACTAAAAGAGGAATTTACTGATATGCGGCATAAATACCGCCATTAGTGATACAGTCTATCAAAAATGGCAGGGAAGTTGTACACTATCTAAATAAATCACATTTCCTTTGCCCAAAATATCTAGTTAAGATTTTATCTAGTAGTATTTTCTTGAACTTAGTCCTAGAAGTGTGTGTGTGGGGGGGGAGCACCAGTCTATATTCAAAATTTTCAGAATTTCAATTTTTTTTATCTTGAATTTTCAACTAGTAAATTTTTTGTTGACAATCAGAAAAAATTTCTTATAATATCAAATAATTCATGCTGATAATCCTCTTCCCAATCTTTTGCTAGAGAGGAAGGGGAAAAATCTGATTACAAGTAATTTAACAAAAAAAATTTACTCTTTTGTTATGTTTCATTTGTTCTCAGAATTTGTGCTACAACCAAAACCATGAACGTACGTACAGTGAATGACAAGTTTTTAGGTGCACTACCTAATATTGAGCAGCATTGCTTAGTCCCTTAAAACAACATCCTCACTTCATTTGAAATCTAGGTGCTGAAAGCAGTTCACAAGGATGCTACTCCTGGCATATTCAGTTGCAGCATGCATTTGTTGAAAATTGGGTTGTACTGGATCTCTGTTATGAAATAGTGTGTTCCACCTTGTCTGTAGATGTCCACTTAGGTTGGAATCTGGTAACTGGACAATATTGTAATGAAGTATCTTAAATACTTTCATGCCCTTGGAACCATTTCAAAAGAATCTAATGCTTGAACTTTAATATTTGTTTAAAGAAAGGGAATCAATCCTATGCCATTTCTCTGAAATAATGGTCTAAGTATTCTTAAATTTAGGGAACCTAACATATTGAGCATCATCTCTGCTCAATATGTTAGGTATACTGAGCAGCAATGCTGCTCAGTATACCTACTCTCTGTCAAGCAGGTCATGTAGATTTGAACCCCACTGAGAGCATGGATGTATGTAATTGTCTAATTCTCTGTTGAAAAGGGCATCTGTGACCCTACCGCTTCTTTAGCCTTCACTTCACTCCCACAACCCTATTAGGTATAGCAAATGTGTAGGGAGGAGAAGAAATGCTCTAGGAAAACACTTCATCTTGCTGCTCCTGCCATGCAATCAATACGAAACACCTAGAAACACCTGGAATTAGAATTGGCCAGGCCTTGTGATCACCCCCCCCCCCCCCATGATCTAGTTCTCCATTGTCACTGTGCCTGTTTCTGTTCCTTTCCATTCATTTTTTTAAAATATTTTTTTTTTATAGTCTGGAGGTGTAAATTGGTAAGGTCCTCTGCCACTATAATTCACAACAGGGTCTGTATTGCATTCTTTAATGCTAATTTGCATACTATTTGACTGATTATGGTCCAAAACAGTCTCTATGATTCTTGGAGCCATATATCAGTTCTTACATCAAGTTGTTTCTAATTTCAGACTATTTATAAACTAGTTATTTATTGATTGTTTCTGATCATTGCTGGTATACTCTCAGATGCTTATGGTGATGTTTGTGATACATGTGCCATACCATAAACCAGGGGGTTTCCAGAATTTTTAAAGAGATCCCCCTTTTTTTTGTAAAGAAAAAAAAAATCTTTCCTCTCTTCCCACTTTTTATAAAACAGTATTAACCTATAGTTTTTTTTTTTTTTTTTTAGCATGTATTTTATTCTAGTAAAACCAAGATCTTCATAATGTTTTTTGATAATGCAAGATATATTTGCCACAAAACAGGCGGGAAAAAAAAAGATTACTTTTATGAAATTGTTGAAAATCTAAAACTAGTATTTATGACCATTCTTGAGTAAGTTCTGGAAATATATGACAATTGAACCAATATATCCCAAATTTATGGCTTATTTTCAAAGTCATGGATTGTCGTGTATTTTTCTTAACAAAATAACTACATTTATTTCTTCATTTTGGTTGTTTTCTGTTACATCTCTTTAAAAAAAATGTGGTCTGTCAAGCATGTGATTAGTGAGGTAAACCTAAAAATAGTAAGTAAATATATTTACTTACTGAACAAAACTAAATGTAGCTTTTCTTCGAATTTTGTTGTCAGGCTTTAAAATGGCCATTTTCTTTTCTCAAACTTTGGAATAAACTGTGAATATTTTTTTTTTGTGTGTGTGTGTGTGTCGAAAATTTCTTAACAGTTTTGCTGTCACAACGGTTTATAGTTCAAATATAATCAAAGATTGAGAAAGAGAATGCATCTGCAGTAACAAAAAGAGAAGTACAATATACAACTCAGTTGTGCAGAACAGTTGAGCATCAGAAAATTTTGTGACATTCTTAAGCATTACATGAAACCAAATTTTGGTAATGTACAACTATATTGTAATCATAACCACATTGGTAACTTGGCAATGTTAATGGAAGCTACAAGTTTTTTAATGCTATATTATATTGAAATAAGTATATGGAATATCAAGTACATATGAGAGTTGTTTGAAAATAAATAGTAATATCGATGATTGTTTCATACCCTAGGTCTCTCCCCTGGTGATGCCATAGTTTTGGTTTGTTTTATATATTGGTGTTTTAACTAATTTCTCACTTTCAGCATTACAGGAATGCTGCTCACATCAGTTTAAAACTATAAATGCATTAATCAGTCTATGACATGTGTCATTAAAAGCATGGTAATCTCTCTCTCATTCCTCTGACTTCCTACCATATCAGTCCTGCTTAAGCTGTTCTCTGTTTTCATATTTTTATTGCTCTCATTACCAACAAATATATCGTTTGCTGATGTATACTACAAAAATTTAGGTTTTACAAAAATCTGTCATTTGGTCTTGTTCTTTTTCATGGTATTAAATATGTAGTTTACCAGCCTTTCCTCTCCCCATTCTGTTTAAGTAAAACCATCTTACCTTAGATTAACTCTGCTCGCAAGTTCTTGAATGCATTATGTCAAGTTCCCTTCTTTTATCTTCATTTTTAATATGTACGTATCATTGATGAAAACATTTTACTTCTAATTTTTCTCAGAACTCTCATCTTAGAATTACCGTATTTGCCAGCATATAAGACGCACCCTCTTTTTTGTACACAATTTTTAGGAGAAAAGATTTTTTAGATCCTCTTCCTGATTCTGCCAAGTTCTTATAATTTTCTCAGTTGGGGGTGGCCCGAAATGCCTCTCTGCAGCCCTGTTTCCATGTTCTTTAGCATATGCTTGTATGCAATATTGTAGCAATGCCGATGTTTCTCAGCCATAATTTACCAAGAAATTTAGAGAAAATTTAACGGCAGAAATTTATCATTCACAGCAACCATTCACAACAACTGCGACATCAATTGGAAAGCTTAAACGAACAGGAACACAGCTGTGATCGTCGATGACAGTGCACGTGCATCCACTGAACTCTACATAACTGGGATATTCTCACACACCGCAAGGAAACAGGAAAGAAATCACGTAATTTGGAACAGAGAAAATTTCCAGAAATGAAAGTAATAAAAAACTGAGTATCGGCATATAAGACTCACCCTGTTTTTCAGTCCTATTTTCAAAGAAAAAAAGTGCGTCTTATAAGCCAGAAAATATGGTAATCAACTGTTTTATTTCTAACCTAAGTCTGAAATCCTTTAATATCAGTTTAACCATCTACTGACTTAATGTGTTTAGGAATCAGGCAAAGCATGGATGTGAAGTGTACCGTTGAGAGATATATTAAAATAACATGAATACAAAGTTTAATATAATTGATATATTTCATTCATTATGGATGATTGAACACTGTTCATATTTTTAATTTGGTATTTTAACTAATATCTCTAAAAGTTGTGATTAAATAATCTAGCTGAAATATCCTACTTGTTCTAAAGTTCATTATCAAGAATGTGCAGTTTATTTATTTATTTATTTTTCTTTCATAGTTTGTCTTTTTATTGCTAAGTTTCATTCCAGATTTGTAATAGCATTTATTCCGCTTAAAGATTTCTGATGATTTGGTGCAGATTTATTTAGAAGTATAACATTATATCTACATAAAGTGTAAGATCCAAATCTGATATCAGGTTTAATACTGTTATTCATATCTTTGATAAATAACAGTGTAAATAGTGTGCAGCCTTGACTGGCATACCAGTTTTATACAAATAATCTTTGTTAACATGCATTCTTCATTTCTGACTACTGACTCTGCGCACTGTGTAATTTTAGCATTTTGAACAGATTTTCCTTTGGTATTTTATGCACATGATTTCTCAATGGTTTGTATTTGTCTTAAAGTTCATTTTAGAAACAGATGACTGAGAAATTCACGAACCCAGTTTTTTTATATTTGGATTCAAATTAAGACAAATAATTCAGAAATCACATCATGACAACTTTTGTTTTAGCCTCAATCTTATTTAAGTTTTTCTTAGCACTCAAGAATGTTGGAATAGGGAAATTTCTGTGTAATTCTTGCATTGCATTGAGTGGTCGTATTATGTGTATATGCCCTGCACGTTGGCTGTACAGCAGAGGAGAAAGATGAGTTCTGGAACGTGTTAGATGAAGAAATGAGGGAACTGGAAGAAAACGAGATGGTGATTGTTCGAGGAGACTTGAACGGACACATAGGGAGACAGAATAGAGACTGTGAAAGGGTGCATGGTAGCCACGGAGTGGGAATGATGAACCAGGAAGGAGAGAGGATTGTGGACTTTGCAGTAGCGTTTGATCTGGCAATTGAGAACTCGTTTTTCTACAAGAGGGAAGAACATTTGATAACATTTAGGAGTGGTAACAACAGTTCACAAATCGATTACATTTTGACTAGAAGAAAACATCTTGAGGTTGTGACAAATTGTAAAGTAATTCCAACAGATCAAGTGGCAAAGCAACACCAACTGCTGTGCACAGACTTGAAAATAAGATCGAAGATAAGAACCTCTGGAAGCCATGGGACGAAGACAATTAAGTGGTTTCGCTTAAAAGAAGAGAGTTTGAGGAATCGTTTTAGGGAGAGAGTTTCGGGTGGACTGGAAAGTGTAAAAGATTGGTGGAAACATAATTCAAAAGTAATCCTGAGCTGTGCAATCGAGGTGCTTGGTGAGACATCTGGAAAAATTAGAGAGCAGAAGGAGGGTTGGTGGTCGAATAATAATGTACAACTGGCAGTGACAGCTAAGAGAAAGGCAAAGCAGAAGTGGGATGAGTCAAGAGTTGAAGAGGACAGATAGGTGTACAGAGAGAGAAAGCAAGAAGCCAAGAGAGTTGTGGCATAGGCGAAGGCCATGGCATATCAAGATCTGTATGATCAATTAGAAACAAAGGAAGGACAGAGAAATATTTACTAACTAGCGAAATGTAGAAATAAAGCAGCAAAGGACATCTTACATGTGAGGCAGGTCAGTATTAGGACGAGTATTATGGAGGGATTATGAAGGAAGAGTATTATGGAGGGATGTGGACATAAGAAACAGATGGAGAATATACTTTGAGGGACTTTTGAATGAGGAAAATGCAAGGACTCACAGAGAAGATGGGCAGCCTTCTGAGGGGGATGGTGTAGAACATCAGTAGAGTGGAAGTGACAGAGGCCATGAAGAGGATGAGGAATGGAAAATCAGTGGGCCCCGACAGGATTCCAGTGGTGGCATGGATGGCACTGGGGGAAGAGGGAATTGACCTGCTGTGGGACCTGTTCATGAAAGTTTGCCAACAGGAAAATATACCCGAGCAATGGAGGGAGAGTACTCTTGTCCCTATCTACAAGGGTAAAGTTGATGTCCCACACAATGAAAATCCTAGAAAGGGTTCTTGATGGAAGATTGAGGAAAGAGGTGGAGATTGCAAAAAAACAATTTGGCTTCATGCCTGGTAGATCAACAACAGATGATATCTTTGGGTTACGGCAGATGATGGAAAAGTTTCGAGAGAAACAACAGGAGCTACATCTGGCGTTTATTGATCTGGAGTGCCAAGGCAAAGTCTGGAGGTGTCTGAGGGAGAAGAAGGTACTGGAGAAATATGTCAGGTTGGTGCGGGAGATGTACAGAAATGTGAAGACGAGTTCGGACCTGTCTGGGACAGACAGACAAGTTTCAAGTAACAGTTGGCTTGCATCAAGGGTCAGCATTAAGTCCGTTTCTGTTTAATATTGTGATGGAAGAGGTGAGAGAAGATGTGCCTTGGACAATGTTGTATGCAGATGACATCTTGCTGTGTGCAGATTCAAGAGAAGAAGTGGGAACTAAACTGGAAAGATGTAGAAAAGTACTGGAAGAGAGAGGTATGAGACTGAGCAGAAGTAAGATAGAGTATATGTGTTGCACAGATCTGGAGCTGGAAGGGAATGTCATCAGGAAGGTGAGGGACTTTAGATACTTAAGTTCAACAGTGGAAGAAGATGGAGGGGCTGAGAAGGAAGTGAAGTGGGATGCAGGATACAAGCGGGTTGGAGGAACTGTAGAGAGAGATGGCTGGAGTGTTATGCGATAAGAGGGTACCGATCAATCTGAAAGGCAAAATCTATATGATAGTAGTGAGGCCAGCTATGACGTATGCTGTGGAAACTCTGGCCCTGAGGAAAAATAACATCAACAGGATGGAAGTAGCAGAGATGAGAATGCTTAGGTGGATGTGCAGTGTGACCAGAAAGGATTGTTTGAGAAATGACTATGTCAGGGGAACAGTGAAAGTTACAAACTTAGGAGCGAAGATACAGGAGGCAATGTGAGATAGTTTGGTCATGTGATGAGGAGTGAGGACGAATATATGTAAAGAAGGGTCATGCAGATGGATGTGCAAGGAAGGAGGAAGCGTGGGCAGCCAAAGAAGAGATGGAGGGAGCTGGTAGAAGAGGACTTGAGGATGAAGAACTTGGATGTGGTGACAGCCCATGACAGGAGGATGTGGAAGAGACTCATTATCAACAGTGACCGCACTTAAGTGGGAGAAGCTGCAGACGAAGAAGAATAGGAGGTATAATTCTTTGACAGTCTTATACAGTGATAGAGGGTTTTTCATCCTTCAAACCAGGCAAACCAACCCTGTGAACACACGGAGTTGGTTTGCTTACAGACACAGCAACTCTCCACAGGCGAGCATAATTGTTGAGTCTTGGGTATAATACAATGACGGCTATATTCCAGTGATCTGAACTTTGACCTCTGAAATGCAGTATGGCCATTCAATCTTTTTTACTTTAATGAAAATTTTATTTGGTTCCTGCATAGCTTTATGAAAGTTAGTTCAAAAGAACTAAATTGGCAGAAAAAATTACCATTATAGGTTTTCATTTCTAGATATTCACTAGAGGAACTTTTTTCTTAGCCATTTTTCAATAGGTTCTTGAGTAGTGAACAGGATTTTCCCATCCTGGACATTTGAGTTTTAACTTTGCAACTCAGAAAAATTGACTGAATAGCTAGTGCTATTTCAGGCAGTGATATCAGTTAAGAATAGAAAATCTCTGTAGTAAAAGTTGTCTGCTGTGATCTTATTACACCTACATCTATGGATCATTGATA
Organism: Typopeltis vanoorti; assembly: GCF_054136105.1. NCBI lineage: Eukaryota > Metazoa > Arthropoda > Arachnida > Uropygi > Thelyphonidae > Typopeltis > Typopeltis vanoorti. The sequence continues at coordinate 19,185,443 of NC_143558.1, forward strand.
GCAGTAAACTCAACTACTTTATGATGATAAGGTTGGAGACTACTGATTTCTTTTAGAGTTGCCTTGTAATGAAATTACTTCATGCGTAAACTTTGTTTGTTTACACTTGGATAAAGGATAAAACCAAGAATATAATTTCTTGGCATCTTTAATTTATGATATAAACAAGTGGAAAAACTTTCTACTACATTTGACTACTGATTTTTTTATATATATATATATATATATATATATATATATATATATATATATATTATTTTTACATAAATATTCATCAACACATAAAAAAATACTGATGTGCTACTCCTGATTTACACATGCATATTATTCTTTTCTAATTCTTCTTCACTAATTACCATTGGTATCAGAGTCTGAGTTATATAATTCACTGAACAGTTATAATATATTTTAGAATTGAAACAGGAAAAGCATGAGTTTAGAATGAATGAATGAATGTTGAAAGTTTTTCTACTTGATTATATTATAAATCTAAAGATGCCAAGAAATTATATTCTTGGTTTTATCCTTTATCCAGGTATGAGCACACAAAGCTTGCGCATAAGTAACTTCATGACAGGGCAACTTGTATATATAGGATAATGACTTCATATCAGTTGCCTTATACTAAGGCAACTGATATGGCATTTACTACTTACATTGTGATTAGCAAATGGTGTCTGTGCAGTGGTTCTGCGCTCTGCAACCATATGCCTGGGAAATGAGTGTCCTGCATTCAATTCTCGTCGCTGACGTGAGGAGCAAAATATCTTTCTCAGACATAGCCAAGTTAGCTGGTTTTGGATGTGGGCTGCAGAGTTTTTCTCCCCAGTTTATCTGGGGTTTTTCCTCCCGCAAAGCAGGCAAACCTGTCTTAAGAACAGAACTCTTCACAGACAGTTATTACACATGGTTGAGCTTGGGGGTAACGATCCCACTTCGTAGTGAGTTATGAAACCCAAATATGGGAGGCCAAGGCCCTACATGGGGGGCTGTAGTGCTGAAGAACTTGTAATGAAGTTACTTCATGTGCAAAATTTGTTTGCTTACACTTGGATAAAGGATAAAACCAAGAATATAATTTCTTGGCATCTTTAATTTATAAATATTAACGAGTGGAAAAACTTTCAACATCTATCTCCAATCCAGAGTATTTGAATAATAAGGTGAACAACTTTTTGGCTATTTGTATTTCAACCTTGATATCATGTCTGGGTAGTGGCCCTTCTCATAATGCATAGCATTATAAATGTCTGTAAAGATATGTGCATTGCATTATGGGATACTAATGCAATTGATGTGTAATCATTAGTCTCTATATACGAGCTGCCCTATCATGAAATTACTTCATGCGCAAACTTTGTTTGCTTATACAGTGGAACCTCGGTTGTCGAATGACTCATCTCGAACAAATCTGTTCCCGAACAAAATAAAATCACCGGTTTCTGAACAGGCAAACTGGCAACCATGTGCTCCATGGGCTGATATATATGGCGGGAGAGCATCAGTTATGCCGCAGCCTCCGCTCAGTGCAGACACCTGCTCGAATTTGCAATGTGTTTTCTTGATTTTCTTTGTTTTGTTCATAAATTACATCCCTCCTCCATATAGTTAAAATGAAGTTAAATTTTCGTCTATATTTTATCTGTTTATTGTGTTTATTCTTTTTGTGTAAGATTTTATGCATTTTCATTGTTTTGTATATGCTTTTATGCACAAAGTACTGTTATAAAGCTTTTAAATAAGCAATCATCTGGGGTTTGGGCACGGATTAATCCATTGTACATTAATTCTTATGGGAAAATGGTTTCTGTTTTCAATTAAATCAGTTCCTGAACAGCCGTTAGGAACGAATTATGTTCAACAACCAAAGTTCCACTGTACTTGGATAAAGGATGACACCAAGTATATAATTTCTTGGCATCTTCAATTTAGAATGAAGGAATATTTAGCATGCTGTAGCATACTATAACTGGCCTTTTGTTTATAACTTTGTTTATATTATTATTTAGTATTACCATATACCATATTTAATGACTTTCATATATATGACACTGGGATTTTAAACAAAACATGTTTCACTCCTTTTTTTTTTTTTTTTTTCCTTAACATCAGGTGTGGGTGGCTCATACATGTTACTTGCTGAGTGTGACTTTGTTTAAAAAACACTAAATGTTATTTTTTTTTCACTAAATCCAGATTTTTATTGTTGTGCTTTTTGCAAAGTCATCCTGATAAATCATGCATGCTTGTTTACTTCACTTTTAAAATTATCTCCACTACTTAGTAGTTGCCTTTGTAATTCTTTCTTCATTCTGAAGACCGGTAGTTAGTTAAATAAATCCAGTACAAGTTTGTGTTTCCAAACCACTAAAGGTTTTTTTGATAACCCTGAAGATGCATGTTTCCAGCACTTTTAATTTTGTTTGCAGGCTGATCACTTTACTTTTCCAGATGTTATCCATGAGATTCGTTCTTCCCTTTGCAATCCTGATCTTCATTTCTTTTTATAGTCCAAATCATATGTCATTTTACTTCCCAGATATGTGAATTGTTCTATATTTTCTATATCAATTCCATACACTTGTATCTTGTATTTCATGTTCTTCTCACCAAATACCATTCTTTTTTTTTTTCCAAGTTCATCTCAAGTCCAAATCTCTTTCCTTCCTCATTTAACAGTTTCAGTTTTTTTTGTAGTACTCTTTTGTCTTCTTCCATAATAACATTGTCATCTGCAAATCTCAGATGGTTAATTTTCATCCCATGTACTGATATTCCTTATGCTGGATTGCAGTAAGTTGAATTGAATAACTAACGAGTTTGGCATGAAAATTCACAATAAGAAAAAAATAACAACTGAAAAAACTATGAAATGTGGAAATATAAACTGCATCCTGAATGCAGAACCAGTAGACCAAGTACTTTTTCAGCTATTTAGGCAAAATTTTATATTTCCACGTTTCATAGTTTTTTCAGTTATTATTTTTTTCTTATTGTGAATTTTCATGCCAAACTCGTTAGTTATTCAATTCAACTTACTGCAATCTATGTAAGATTAATACTTTGTATTAATCATACAAATATGTGTGATCAATACTAAATGGAAGAACTGGCTTAAATCATTATTTTCAATCAATACGAGGATCAGCCAATTATGATAAAACCTGCCTGGTGAGAATTTAAGAAATTAGAAAGAAATTTGAATAATTTTTATTAGTTGAAATGATTTTCTCTATTTGGTATGAAATCACCCTGCTTGCTGAAAGCTTAAAAATTTCCATGTCTGACCTGTAGAGCAGGAAAACCAGATACCTATCATAAAGTTTCTCATATATGTACCCTCAAAAAGTGTACATGATACTTATGATAGTATGACATGAAAATTTAAAAGCTTTCAGCAAGCAGGGTGATTTCATACCAAATAGAGAAAATCATTTACTAATAAAAATTATTCAAATTTCTTTCTAATTTCTTAAATTCTCCCCAGGCAAGTTTTTACCATAATTGGCTGATCCTTTTATTGAGTGAAAATAATGATGTAAGCCAGTTCTTCCATTTAGTATTAATCATACATATGTTATTTTATGTTATGATATCTTCTTCTTCTTTGAGTGCCATCTTCTATCGCAGGTCGGTGACCACCTTGGCAAATTTTGCGCAATCCTCAGCCACTCTAAACAGTCCCTCAGAGCTCATGCTAGTCCATTGTCTGATGTCTGCCAGCGAAGATTTTCTTCGTCATCCTTGTCCTCTTCTTCCTTTTATCTTCCCTTTTATAAGCAATTGAAGTATTTTATATTTTTCATTACGAAGTAGGTGACCAAAATATGTAGTTTTCCTTCTTTTTATGGTATCTAAAAGTTCACGTGATTTCCCCATTTGTTCCAGTACTTCCTACTTGGACATTTTTACTGTCCATGGGATTTTTAACATTCGTCTGTATAACCACATCTCAAAGGCTTCAAGTTTTTTTTATTGATGTTGTCTTCAAGGTTCAAGTTTCTGCACTGTACAGCAGTATAGACCATATAATATAAGTTGCAGTTACACAGTGTTGATTTCATCAGGAGAAAATTTTTTCTTGCCATTTCAAGATGATATGTTATGATATAGATACTTAAATATTCTTTTGGTATTTTGGCCTGGCGAGTGGATAGTGTATTTTCTCCCATTAACAGGCTGTGGATTTGTATCCCATGTGCATGGATGTTTTGTGTATGTCTTTAGATGGCACATGGATTTCATCGCTCACTGTGAGACCTACCTTTCTGCTTATCAGAGCTGAAGTAGCTTGAAAGAATGTCTTTTTATATATATATATATAATGATCCCCCCACACAAAATACCACAAGACCTATAACACAACAGTGTCATGTGTGGGCAGATGATTAAGGAGAAAGGTACTCTATTAATATGTTTCTTCAAAAGTTGGGGATTGTATACTTTGAGAGAGATTTGTTCCAAAGAATAGTGGTGGATGGAATGGAGAAAGATGATGAGAACAGTATTCAGTATGTTTACAGTTGGACAATGTGTGTTGATGTTGACCAATGGCTTCTAGTTCTTACATGAATAGAAGAAATTAATGGCAGCCAGTGTCCATAAAGGTATCAGTTGAAAAGTCATAATACAAAAACAGAACACATGTGGAAAAGTGATTAAAAGAAGTCTTTGGAGAGTGGTCACTATTAATCATATCTCCATTTTCTGTATATTATCAGAAATTCTTAGGAAGGTTTTGTGCACCACTCAAGATGTGAGAACAAATATTCCATGGTAGGTCAAATCTGAGACAAAAAGTGTTAAGAGTTGAACAGGAGAGAAGTAATGTTTTGAACAACAACAACAAAAAAAAAAAAAAAAAAATTTTTTTTAGTGGCTGAGGAGGCTGTTGATGTATGTTTGTGCCAGGATAAGCCGAATGTGATAGTCATCCCAAGAATGGAAAATTAATCTTTAGAAGATATCTAAACATTATCCAAGGTAAGTGGAAGTGAAATAAAATATTTCTTGTGGACAGTTTAGGCAGTACTGAGTTTCAATAGCATTGAAATTCGGCCAGCCTGGTGGTCAAGTGGTTAGCTTACCCACTCTCCAACCAAAACGCCATAGGTTCAAATCCTGCCAAGGGCATGAATGTTTGCGATTGTCTCTAGGTGGGAGATGAATTTCATCGCCTGGTGTGAGACCCCCTTCTCATTTATTGCAGTCCTGAAGTGGCTTGAAAAAGTTCCACGTTTGGTCTCTAGAGCAGGGTTTCTTGACTGTATAAAATAAATTAAAAATACAAAAAAAACAACAACATATATATACAGTGGTGCCTTGGTTAACGACGGTAATCCGTTCCAGGATTACCGTCATTATCCAAGGCGCAATTCCCCATAAAATTTAATTGAAAATCGATTAATTTGTTCTGGCTCCTCTCCACAACCATAGTACATATTAAAAATGCAGATAAAACTCATTTAAAATGTCATAAAAATATGGTAAATATCATTTATTTATTATACAGTATATGTATTTGCTACAAAAAAATTAACATTAATAAAATGAATTGTTCATGAAAACAGTTTTTAATTATCAATCGTCACCAGAAGGACAATTGGGCTCACTTTGGAGTTTTTTGACAAATGGACCTGTAAAATACATGTCTAGGGTTGTTTGCTTCTGCCTCTTTTTTAAAATGTTTCTGAAAAACTGCATGGACTTTTCATTAAATAGATCTGCAGTTCTGATGACCTCAGATTTGTTTGGTTTCCATTTCATAGCAACATTTTGAACTTCCTCCCACTTTGCCAAAACATTTTTGATTTCAGCATTCATAATTTGTTCTTTCTCTCCATCCTCATCTTCAGATGAAATTTCCTTTTCTTCACATTGCTGCTTGAAAAGTTCTTTTAGCTCGTCAGTAGTCAGTTCTCAGTCATGCATCTCCAATAATTCTTCAACATCATCTTCCTCTACTTCCAAGTTAAGATCATGAGCAGTTTCCACAATATCCTTTACCAATTTGTGTCCATCTGAAGTTTCTTCATTACCAAAGGAAGGACACAGTTTCCTCCATGCTTCTTTGAGACATTTCATTGTTACTTCTTGCCAAACCTTTACAATTAGCCTAATCGCTATGACAGTGTTGAATTCTTCCTTCCAAAATTTTCTTAGGGTTATGTTGGCAGCCTCACACATTTCAAAGCACCTGGTAAAAAGTGCCCTTGTGTAAAGTTTTTTAAAATTTGCAATTATCAGCTGATCCATAGGTTGAATCAGAGATGTAGTCTTGAGAGGAAGAAAAATCACCTTGATAAAATCTAATTCCTTTGGTAGGAATTAGAAGGAATCTAATTCCTTCTTCTTGTATGCCCGTTGGATGGCCAGGCGTGTTATCCAAGGTTAAAATGGCTTTTAGAGGCAGATTGTTTTGCTCAAGATAAGCTTTGACAGTTGGTTCAAATACTTTGCTAATCCAGTCTCTGAATTCTATTCTTGTGACCCAGGTTTTGCTGTTAGACTTCCACAAAACACCGAGATTGGATTTAGAGACATTGAACTTTTTGAATGCTCGGTGATTCTCTGAGTGGTAGATTAACATTGATTTTACCTTGCAGTCTCCACTTGCATTTGCTGCTAAAAGCAATGTTAACCTATCATTCATTGATTTATGCCCAGGAAGTGTTTTTTTCTTCTTTTGTGATAAATGTCTTGTTGGGTATTTTCTTCCAAAATAACCCAGTCTCATCATAATTGAAGACTTGTTGAGGTAGGTATTCTTCTTCTTCTATAATTCTTGTAAAGCTATTGACAAATTCATCTGCTGCTGCTTTGTCAGCACTAGCTGCCTCTCCATGTCTGACCACACTATGAATTCTTGTTCTTTTTTAAAGTTGTCAAACCAACCTCTGCTACCTTTGAAATCATCATCATTTACCTCAGAACTTGATCCCGAAGTCTTCTTTTTCAAATCTTGATAAATCTGTTTAGCTTTCTGACAGATTGCATTTTGAGATGTATTGCCTGCCATTTCTCTTTGTTTGATCCAAATTAGTAATAGATTTTCCATTTGCTCAAAAAGAAGCCCTCTGACATTCAACCTTGAAGTTACCTTAGCTACCATAAGTTCTTCTTTCTTAGCCAAAATGGTTGATATTGTAGAATTACTGGTTTCATATATTCGAGCTAGCTGCATAACTTTCACACCTTCAAGATGTTTTGCGATTATTTCTTTCTTCTGTTCAATAGAGAAAATTTTTCTGTTTTTTTCCCCCCTCACTAGCTTTCTTTTTGGGACCCATTTTGTCACATAGTAAAAAAATTCACTCTATAAAAAAAAAAAGATACACAAAATATGGTATTATTACAAATTGCACAACACTAAGACAAAGGATACAAAGAACATATCGTCACCTGAAAATAAAAGTCCAAAAAAAAAAAAACTATACGTAATAAAGTTAACAGTTAAATCCGAAACCTGCAATTTTTGACTTAGTGCATTTTGCTTGTAAGGTGACGATATTAGATAGCAGCACTTACCATAACATACACTGATTAGCAGCTTATAGATACGACGATTATTATACAGATGAGATTTGATTTTGCCTTTTGATGGCGAACAAACAGTGACATGCACCTGCTGATTTATTGTCTATATGAACCAACACATAAAAAATAAATGCTTAAATACTCATTTTCATCATAAAACGCATTTATAACCACAAATTTTAAAATAAAGCACAGTACACTACAAGAAAAGAAACAATAAAGGGAAAACGTAAACAGCTGGCTATGATGGGTCAAACATATCTGAACTTCACAGCTATGCCATGTGGCTGTTCTCTATTCGACAATGTCTTCCCGCGCGTGGCTGAGTGCGATTGGAAAATTCTGGTTTTTTAGATCGGATAGAGGTTCACATAATCGAGAGTCAACCAAAGCCTGTGTCATTAACCAAGAGATTTTTTTCTTACAGCCACTCCTCGTTATCTGAGGCCGGTGTTAACCAAGGCACTACTGTGTGTGTGTGTGTATATATATATATATATATATGAAATTGCTAAAAATAGAAAAAAAAATCTAGCCCAACCACAGTAATGTACTATAGATTTGTAAATAACCTTTCATGGGTAGGAGGCGACATAAAAAAAAAATTGTGTTCACCCACTTGAAAATGGTGAGGAGACAGTATTTAAGTCATTGGTTATTATGAAAGCTTGAGGTTTCAATCATTTGAGTACTACAGAGTTTCTTGAATGAAGAAAAACAAAACTATCAATATGGAGTTGAGTCAGAGAGAAAGAGAAATTGTTGATGTGGAGGAGGAAGAGTGTGGATGAGAGCATGGAGCCTTAAGTAAACCAGCATTGTTAGAGAAATATGATGAGAGGAAACAGTCTGCCATTGGCATGCAACAAATGGTCGAAGATGAAGCTGGCAATCTAATCACAAATGGAAGGAGGATGACAATGAGTGGTAGTTTGATCTCTAGAGCAGTGTTTCTGGATGATCTAGACTATTCTGCTCACCATTGTAATGACATTATTGTACTATAGGTTTGCAACCTTTTGTGGTTGTGAATGAGATTTGCATAAATTAATTAAAAAATTACTTCTGATTGGATGGAATTTCAATATGGTATTTAAGACATACACAAGAATTATATTTTGGTTTCAAACAATTTTTATTGACAAAGCAATTTGAACTGATATTACTGATAATTCTATGCTGACTAAATTTAATGAATTTACACACACACAGCTTGGAAAGAAGTCAACAGACAACCCACATACGACATTCATTATGACACGTAACAAGTCACGTGTTTGTTGCTGTATACATTGGAGGAATATGATGCTCCCAAGTCAATGCAACTGTATCTGGGTGAAATGGCTGTGAGAAGGGAACTAACAGAGTTTAAAGGAGGCTTTGTGATAGGATGCCATGTTGCAGGCCTATCTGCTTGGCAAATTGTTAACAAATTGGACCATTACAGGTCAACAATCAGTTATCATACTGAGAGGGAAGTGCAAGGAATCAATTGCAAGTGCTACCTGCAGTGGAAAACCCACCACACTCACCAAATGTTACTGTAGGTTGCTACAAAAGATGATATGTAGCATCACCATTCTTCGGCCGAATGCGGAGTTCCAAGCATCAACTGTAACACAAATCTGCACAGAAACATTCAGAAGTGAGGCTCGCAACATAGGTTTCCATGGTTATTTATTTCGTATCCAAACACAAGTGGTACAGTAGTAAGTGGCACAACATTATTTACAACAAAATTAGGATACATTACAAATGAGAAACAGCTTAAATTTGGTAGGTGAATTACACAGGGACTAATAAGTAAAATATGAAAACGAAAAGTAAACTATACATAAGTTATATATAATAAATATGGTCAGATATTCCTCCAGTATCTATGGTTTCCATGGTAGGACTGCAATATGCAAACTGTACATTACCCAAACCAACATGCAGCATCTTGTTCACTAGTGCAAAGAGTATGTACAGTAGGACATGGAATCTTAAAAAGCTGTGTTATTAGAAACAAATCATGCTACATCCTCTAGCGAGCAGATGGACCGGTATGGGTGTGGTAGATGACTGGCGAACGCCTCTTACTAGAGTGATTAACCCAAACTATTAAATTCGGAGATGGCGGTGTGATGGTATGGTTCTGTTTTTCCTTGTCTTGCCTCAGACCTCTGTGGTGCCACGAACATTGACCTCTTAGGGGTATCTGAATATTCTGGACAGTGCAGTGCATCTTACTTTGTGGCATTTCTACAGAACTCACCATTGTCTCTTCCAGCAAGACAGTGCATCGTGCCATAAGTCTGCTGCAGTAATTACATGGTTTGTGGACATGAATGTCATCACACTTAACTGGCCAACACAGAGCCCTGTTCTGAATACTGTTGAACATCTGTAGGATGAAGTGGAGCATCAGGTGAGGTCAAGGGATCCATATCTCACAATAGTCCAGGACCTCAATACATGCCTACAGGAAGAATGGTACAAAATTCCCATTGATGATGCCCAAAGAATTGATGCACTCATCACTGGAGGTCCTAAATCTTATTAAGGTGGGCACCATGGATGTTTGTTATTCACACTATACTGCTGAATGATGATGTACAGAAACAGGGTGTTACAGAATTTTTTGTGTCAAACTTGGAGTTCCTCCATTTCAGATCATTTCTCCTGCAACAATCTCCCTCTTTCTCGCTCATGTTGTTTCCACTCACGAAAGGGTATTTGCAGACCTATAGTACATTTAGTACTGTGGGTGGGCTAAGAATTTTTTTCCATTTTGATCAATTATTTATTTATTTATTATTATTATTTGACACCTCCAGGGAGTCCGAAGACTCACCGAGGGAGGGCACCATTATTATTTTTTTATTTTTCATATTTTTAATTTTAATTCATTTTTTACATAGTCTGGAAATCCTGTTGTAGAAACCAAATGTGAAACTTTTCAAGTCACTTCTGGCCTCCAGTAAGCAGGAGGTGGTCACTTACTGGGCAATTAAGATTTGTCTTAATTGCCCAGTAAGAGATTATGCTGGGAAATTTGTGTTTGTCTTTAGATGAAATTCATCTAAAGACAATCACAAACATCCATGCCCCTGGCTGGATTCGAACATGCAACCTCTTGTTGGAGAACAGGTATGCTAATCACTCGGCCAGCCAAGCTCGGTCAACCCAGCCAAATTATACAAAATCACTTAACAACATAATCAAAAATAATGAAAATACTGCCAGTAATGATAGCAGTATCAGGAATATTTACTAAAAAGGATTAATCTGAACAACACATTTGCATCACTTTTCTTTTCTGTTGCTTACACCATCTTTGTGAATATTCATACATGCAAACTGCATTTAAGCTTAACCTTATCTAATAATCTCCTGGATATGGTTATCTGCAACCATTATTTTTTATTTAGAGATGATTGAAATTATCATCACATTTCTATGCAGCCAAGCTTCCAAAAATAAAAACCTTGCCAATCAAATAGTGGCAAGGTTTTTATTTTTGGAATCTTGGCTTTTTCATCCCACAGAACATACAAATTGGCCAGAAAAACCCACAAAAATTAACAGATATAATATATTAGTCTCATAAACTTAGTCACTTTGGCCATATCTCCATATAACCTAGTCTCACTATCAGATATATTGCTTATCAAATTCAACCTTCAACTGGGTTACTGTTTCTGCACTCTCTGTACTCTTGGTCAGTGCATTCCACCCACCTGCCTTTCTCAAAGCAAAAGAAAACCTGCCCCTCCTCACTCCTAATTACTCTCCTTAAATAACTTCCATGGATGGCTTCCTGTTCTGCCTGTGTTCACCCCCCCCACACACACAAACTATGAAAAATCTCTTCTGCATTAATCATTTTTAATCTGATCGAATATTATGTGTTTCAGCATTACCCCCTTCTCCATATGATGCGCTGCATATGGGTGATTCCATCAGTCAGTCCATAAAACCATAAACATGAAGTAATGATTACTTCACTTAATATACATCTGTTGTATTATCTGTAGACTGGTCCCTCCTCTTCTATCTCTCTTCTTGCTCCTTTCCCAAATTCTATTACAGTATTTGAGGGCGAGGGTGTATCTTTCCTGTCTTACCGAATTCTTTTCTTCACAGTAGCAGGAGTCTGCTTTCTCTCCGAGGTATTTGCCTTACCTAAGTAGGCTGCCCAAAGACTAGAGACCTTCGATATAAGGTTTCTGAGAAAGATTAGTGGAGCGAACAAATGGCATCAATGGCAATATCACATTAAAAATTAGGATATTATTATTATTATTATTATTATTATTTGACGCCCTCAGGGAATCCAAAGACTCGTCAAGGGAGGGTGCTTTCTCTACAACTCTGTCTCCACCACTCAATCCACCAACCGACTGCAACTGCCGACCACCACCATTTCCACAGACATCCATGCCTACAGTGTGATTCGAACCTGCAGCCCTTTGACTGGAGAGCGGATCTGCTACCACTCGGCCAGCCAGACTGGCATATTAGGAAAGATTAGCAAAGCTCTTGATGAGAAACTTGAGAAATAATTAGAAGAAACACACGTATAAACCACAGTGAAAATTATTTAATTGTAAATATTTCATCCTAAGTATCTTAGGACATCATCAGTACAGTATTTAAACAAAAATTAGGAATAACATACAGTTAGGGCGCATGATTACAATAGAATCTCATGAAAACGTGCATAACATGCTAAAGTAGTACAAAAAAAAAAAAAAACGTTAATTATTTAACACAGTTTTGTATGATAATTTCCCATACTTTAGGAATAGTAAGAACGTCGTTGCGGTTTAGGTTTGGTCTGTGTAGTAGGGCTTCAGAACTTTCTTTGTATAAACATTCATGTTTAAATAAAGATCTATGTAAACGTTTAGCCTTTTCCCAATGGATCCTATGGTTTGGATTTTCAATTCCATGTTGAGAGAGGCCAGATTTCTACGGTTTAAGAAGACGAATGTGGTCTTGATGTTCCGAGATGCGTTTCTGAACAGACCTACCTGTCTGTCCAAAGTAAGATAATTTGCATGAGCATGGAATCTCATAAACACCAGGTAACATCAAGGGTGAGAATTTGTCCTTAGGAGAAGGTAATAAGTTGTAAATTTGGTTGATAGGTTTGTAAATAGTGGCAAAATTGTATTTCTTCATAATTTTAGAAAGACGTTCTGAGATGCCTTTAACGTAAGGTATGGGAATCCTATGCACTTCTTCCTGTCTGGTTTGATGTATGCAGAAGTGACTGATGATTTTTTGAGTTGTTTGGATTATATCCGTTTAGGATGGCTGTATTTTTGATAACTTCTAATTCCTGGTTTAAAGATTCTTCAGAGGAGCAGAATTTGTTTTAAACCAGGAATTAGAAGTTATCAAAAATACAACCATCCTAAATGGATATAATCCCAAAACAACTCAAAAAATCATCAGTCACTTTTGAGGAAGAGAAATGAAAGGAGATGTAGACAAGAGAAGTAGAATAGAATTCTCAGAGCTGTATAAAACATTAAGGAAAACAATGACACAAGAAATTAGTAACTTCAGAACAAGGAAAATCAGAATTAAAGTAGAAAACAACATGAGTCTAAAAGGATTGAGAAGATAGTTGTTCATAGGACAAAATAAATTAATTATCCTAAAAGATGAAAATGGAGTACTAAGAAGAATGGAAGAAGAAGAAATATGCTCTATTTTAAAAGAAGTTCAGTGTGCAATGAGTAGCATGTGTAATGGAAAGACACTGGGTGAAGTGGGTTACCAATAGAAGTTCTGAAAGCAGGTGATGAACCAGTTATAACTGTTAGATAAAATTTATACATACTGCCTAAGACAGAAGAGAATACCAGGGATTAGAAAATAAATCTTCTTCTTCTGCAGCTTCTCCCACTTAAGCGGGGTCACTGTTGATAATGAGTCTCCTCCACACCTTCCTGTCTTGGGCTGTCACCACATCCAAGTTCTTCATCCTCAAGTCCTCTTCTACCAGCTCCCTCCATCTCTTCTTTGGCTGCCCACGCTTCCGCCTTCCTTGCACATCCATCTGCATGACCCTTCTTCCCACATATTCGTCCTCCCTCCTCATCACATGACCAAACCATCTCAACCTTGCCTCCTGTATTTTCGCTCCTAAGTTTGTAACTTTCACTGTTCCCCTGACATAGTCATTTCTCAAACAATCCTTTCTGGTTACACCGCACATCCACCTAAGCATTCTCATCTCTGCTACTTCCATCCTGCTGATGTTATTTTTCCTCAGGGCCACAGTTTCTATAGCATATGTCATAGCTGGCCTCACTACTGTCTTATAGATTTTGGTGATGTATTTATCATACATTATTCAGGGATTAGAAATAATGCTATCCTTATATTTTTTCAAGAGGGAAACAGAGAAGATATTAAAAATTACTTCCTTATCAGTCTCCTTTCAACAATATACAAAATTTTTACAAAAATCATTAGCGACAGCAAAATAAACTAGATTTTTTCCAATCCAGAACAAGCAGAATTCAGAAAAAAATATAGCACTATTGAATCATATGCAATAAGACAAATCATTGAAAAGATAAATAAATACTAAAATCCTTTAGGTCTGACATTTACTGATTTTGAAAAGTCATTTGATTCAATTTCAACATTAGCTGTTTAAGAAGCTCTTAAAAATCAAGGAATTGAAAAAAACTTATATTGATATATATATATATATATATTTTTTTTTATAGAAAATTTTTAAAACCCTGGATTGGAAAAATAGAGGAATTATGGTAAATGTAAAAGAACTAAATCACCTATGATTCACTAATGGCATTATTCTTTTAGGAAACTCTGCAGAAGAATTTCAACAAATGATCAGAATTGAATGTAGAAAGTAAAAAGAAAGGATTTAATATAAACAAAGACAAAACAAAAATAATGTATGATAAATACATCACCAAAAAGCCAGTTTAGATGGAACACCAAGAAATTGATAAAGTAACCTCTTATGTTTACTAGGACAAAGATCACAGTCGAGGGAGAGTGTGAAGAAATTATATGTAGAATCCAACTTGATTGAATAGTTTTTGGAAAACACAGTTAATCACTCCAAAGAAACATGTCAATCTGCCTCTAAAGAAAAATATTTGACAGTTGCATACTTCTGGTCATGACCAGAAGTATGCAACTGCAAGTGAAACAGATTACCCAGAGGAAAATAGAAAGATCATTACTCGGTATTACCATTCTAGGTGGAATGCCAATACTTGGATAAGAGCTCAGACTATGGGCGAGAGACATAACAGCCATTAAAAGATCCATATGGCAATGGGCAGGTCATATTGCAGGAAGTAACACTTGAAAATGGACAAAGTTGATATCTGAATGGTATCCCAGAGATGGGAAGAGAGCTGTAGGCAGTGGTGAGCTATAAGGGGCTCGCGTGAGCCCTTTGTTAAATTTTTCTCAAATTTGCGATCCCCTTGTTCTTCTTGTTTACTTTTTTATTTTTCCAAAAAAGAAAATTTTTTTAAATATATTAAGCGACAAACTCATATGGTAACCTAACAACAATTAGTCTATTTGGCAGTGTATAGATTATTTGGAATTATTGTTTCAACTCCTATAACGCATGCGCTATCTTTACCCTTCTCCCATCTGATAGCCAATCGTATGGTAAAACCGTTGATTATTACTTGAAGTGTAAAAACAGAAGAGAAATATAACATATTTCAATATTGTGTTTAGATAATATTTATTTATTATTTATAGATTGATTGTCATAAAAACTTCTATCGCAAACAAAACAAAACAAATTTATTTTGTTTATAAAAAATGCAGACTATTGCATATGTGCGATTATAAAAGATTTTATTCTTATTTTATTTTGATAGTTAAAAAATGTTTTTCTTATGTAAGATAAATTAACACAGATGATTGTGTGCAAATATTTCATGTTTAGATCACGAAATATTTGTTTAAAAATGATAATCTTTACAGGTTGATTGTCTCCTCATGCTTTTTGATCGGCTTTTGTACACAAGCTGTACTAATAAAAGGTTTTGTGTGAAATGCGGCTTTTTTTTGCTCAACGATGCGAGCCCTTTGTTAAAATTTCCATAGCTCACTACTGGCTATAGGAAGACCAAAGAGGTGATGGTAGGATGAGATTAAATAGATGCTCAAGTTAGAAATGAATTTAGGACTTTGAGGGAGGCTTTCATCCAGTATTAGACAGAAAATGGCTGATGATGACAGTCCAAATGCAATCCAGTCAAGGTCTCGTATAGTGGAACTATGACCTCTTTCATTTCTTTATATCAATGTTACTAAGTGCAAATTTGAAACTTTGCATTTAGCAGTGTTGAATAATCACTTTCATTTCTCATAGTTGTCCCCAAAACAACTATATTAATGTATAATTTAAATGTTAATTGTCCTAAAACAGATGTGCCTGCAGCACCAGTAACTTTTCTTTTTCTGAGATGGTAATTCCTATACACAACTAACTAATACCTATCAGTTAGCCAGTTTCCTATCCAACTTAGTAATTTATTATCCAACTCAGCTTTCTCTGTTAATTCGAATACTATTGTATACAGCAATCCCTTGATTAATGCACCTCCAATTAGTTCGTCATTTCTTTTCTATACCCAAATTCGATTAGTGTGCCTATATAATCTTAAAATTAAATGTTACAGATTTAAAAAATTTTCTATCTACATACTACATTATTTGCATGTACACCATGTTCCAAATTTACTGCCAAAATTTATGTCATCGCTAATTACATAGCATTTTGATAATCATATCTTATGCCCCTTTGCAATTGTTTTCCTTACTTCTTTTTATTTTAAAGTATTTTTCCAACTTTTCATCACGAGTAAAAGCATTAGTGAGCAGAAAAGTGGAAGTGAGTAAATGATTCAAAAAGTAATCTGATTGGAAGAAAAACTTGAAATAACGAAAACTGAAGAAGGCGAGTCCAGAGCAAAGATAGGGCAAGAACACCAAAATAGTGAATCAATTATAAGAGCAATTTTAAACAAAGCTGCTTGAATACAAATAGAAAGGTGAAGCTGCTTCAAGTTTAGCATGCAGACCACTCGAAATCAAAGTATTATAATGATTGATTTGGAGAGACTTTTTTGTACATGGATCGAAAATTGTAACCAAAAACAGATCCCGCTAAGTACTGACCTTATTAAATCAAAAGCTTTAAGTCTCTTTGCAACCTTGAAAGAAAGGGCTATCGATGATGGAAAAGAAGAATTCCATGCTAGTGCTAGATGGTTTGAGCTATTTCTAAAAGAGAAATAGCCTACATAATGTTTTAATCACACGCAAAGCTGCAAGTGCAGATAAAAAGGTGGCTGCAAATTATCCAGAGATTTTGAAAAAAATTGTGGAAGAAGGAGGCTATTGTGACCAACAAATATTTAATGTCGATGAAACCGGCCTTTTATGGAAGCGAATGCATTCCAAGACTTTTTCTGGCCAAATCAGAGAAATCTTAGCCTGGTTATAAACTCGCAAAGTTAAATGAAATTACTGCTAGTAATATGCGAGCCGTTTGGAAGCACTTTCTTCCACATTGTTCATATGATTTTAGAGACTTAATCAAAAATAAGTGGATATTGAATGCCACATTATTTCTTAGCCGAATAACAAACTCGAAGATAGGAAATCTAATCTACGAGTTTCATGCCGAATATAGAAAACTATATAAAGTTCAGCGAGTCCAAGCATAAGCCAACACCTGGTAGTGCAATGCTAGGGCAACTTGTAGTGAAGGCGGAGCAAGCTCCTATCACTTTTCTTAGTATTTTTTCATAATGTAAAACACAGCTCCTAGGAGATGTATTGCTGTTCTGCATTATGAGAGAAGGTCACTACCCAGACCGGTTTCGACCTTTTTTGAGGTCTCATCAGTGAGTAGGTAAACCTAGATGTAAATACTAAGGTTTTAATAGTCAGAGCTTATTTCTTTATTGTACGAGTTGCCAAAAGGTGCACAAATACAATTATTGAAAATAAGAGCCAACAGGCTTCACTTCAGCGAAGTAAACTTATTCAAAATAAGTGGATATTGAATTCCACATTATTTCTTAGCCGAATAAGAAACTCGAAGATAGGAAATCTAACCTAAGGGTTTCATGCCGAACATAGAAAACTATATAAAGTTCGGCGAGTCCAAGCGTAAGCCAACACCTGGTAGTGCAATGCTAGGGCAACTCGTAGTAAAGGTGGAGCATTGCACTACCAGGTGTTGACTTACGCTTGGACTCGCCGAACTTTATATAGTTTTCTATATTCGGCATGAGACTCTTAGATTAGATTTCCTATCTTCGAGTTTCTTATTCGGCTAAGAAATAATGTGGTATTCAATTTGTTTTGAATAAGTTTACTTCGCCGAAGTGAAGCCTATTGGCTCTTATTTTCAATGATTTTAGAGACTTTCCAAATGAATCTAAGTTAATTAAATCTCATTCTGAGAAATTGGGTGATTCCAACGTACTAAATTTAGATGTATAGCAGGAAGATCCTGAAGAATATGAAGAAAATTTAATCACTGACAAGCCCAAAGAGATTTAACAGGAACAATTTGAAAATACTTTTCATACAATCGAAGTTTTTAAGCGGTTTTTTTTAAATCATAGGTACTGAATGTGAGCTTAGACTTTTAGCGAAATGTTGAATTAATTGTATAAATTTTCATTTGAACTACTTTGGAGTAGGAGAACAGACAAAAACTGATTTATAACTAAATTAAGCCTGCACTTTATTTTTCAGCCTGTTTTTGGGAGCACCATATATGCAGCTGGTAGACTTTGACTTTCCTTGCCATATTTGAAAATATATCCAGTTAATATTGTGATTTGATTCACATACTGTAATATAGTATAGTAATATTATTATTATGCTTGTTCATTTATATTATATTATATTTATTTATTTATTTATTTTATCCACTAGCACATCTCATATTTGGAAAATTTATAATTCCATCCTGTTAATGGTTAGTTCTCACTACTCGAACCTACACATTGCTATAATGTGTTAAATAATTATTTGGCCATCAACCACTTCTTCGCTTACTGGATATTTCTTTTTTGTTAACAGGTAAAATATTCTATAAAAATTTTAAATATTATTTATCAAATGTACTTTGAACTGATCTGTAATAATAATAATAATAATGGTGATATCTGATAAAATCAGCAGAATTACAAATGCAGGCTGAAACTATGAATAAAGGCCTATTCAGTTAAAAAAATTTCCATGAAGAAACATTTTTGAACTCAGACATTTAATAATGATCAGTCATTTGAAACTTGTGGGAAATGCTTATCATTATTAGTGAAAAAAAAATTTTTGTGCTATAAATCAACATTAGAATAAAAATTTTGTTGATTTGAAATCCTGCTACATAGATCTGTCCTTGTAAAAATAGATCACAGATAACAAGAATGTAATGTTTATTTTAATAAAATCCTAACTATATCAGAAATTTTCATCATTGTAATAAAAATAAAAGTTTTGACATGGATTAAGGTCTATTCTTGACAGCATCATTTCATTTCCATCTCAATGAACAACTCCAGATCCAGGCAATTTTTTGACAAAAACCTGGATTATTCACGAGTTAATTGTCCACATTTAAATTCCTAAACAATATAACAACTGACTTGTAGTGTGAATTTGCAAGGAGGAGTTGGTGTTTTTTTCTACCTTAACAATATAATTCTATAATTCATCGTTATTTCCCATCCATGCTTATTAGAAGAACTCATTTAAGATCAAGGAATTTCGTTTCAAAGTACAGATTACAGAAATTATTCTCCAGTCAATCCAAAAGCTTTGTAAAGAACTTTGAAACAGAATTCTGTTCTGTCTACTGTTATTAAAAATGCTGATTTAGTGGCATCAGCTCAAGTACTTGATAGGACATAGTGGCCTTAAAAATGTTAACTCTCAAGTGACGTTTGGAGAGAGTGAAGTTAGAAAATCTACACGACTAGCCGAGTGGTTATGCGCTCCCCAACCATATGCCTGGGAAAGGAGTGTCCTGGCATTCGATTCTTGTCACTGATGTGAAAACTAAGGATCTTTCTTAGACATAGCCAAGTTAGCCGATCTTGGGCATGGACTGCAGAGTTTTTCTCCCTCAAAGCATGCAAACAAGTCTTAAGAACACAGCGCTTCACAGACACATGGCTGAGTGTGAGGGTAACGACCCCACCTCGTAGTGAGTTATGAAAACCAAAACTAGGAGGTCAAGGCCCTACATGGGGCTGTTGTGCTGAAGATGAGAAGTTAGAAAATTATCAATTGGACTTCAGTTAAATGAATGAAATGCGATTTGTGGATTTCAGAAATAACTAATTGAAAAGACATTGAAACGTTTTATGAATGCTCTGAATATGATGCTAATTTCAATAAGTGAATGTGAACAAGGATTTTCAGAAATGAATATGATTGTCAGTCCAACCAGAGCTTTGTTGATTACAAAAAGTATTTCTTCACTATTTGTTAAAATTGTAGTTCCATCACTGAGATATTACAGTCCAGAAATATATTGATTCTTGGCTGCTTACAAAACATTATTCAGCAATAGACACATAGAAAAGAAGTCAGTAAATTGTGCCAGATAAGAACTTAATAAAAATTTGTAACTTTTCATTAAAAATATTTATACTTAATAAACTGCATGTTACGAGGGTGGTCTGA
This sequence comes from Typopeltis vanoorti, assembly GCF_054136105.1. Classification (NCBI taxonomy): domain Eukaryota; kingdom Metazoa; phylum Arthropoda; class Arachnida; order Uropygi; family Thelyphonidae; genus Typopeltis; species Typopeltis vanoorti. The sequence goes on from NC_143558.1 coordinate 19,205,696, forward strand.
AAAGTTCTCGGCATAACAATGACAAAATGAATTTATAATTTCAAAATTATCTTTATTTTTCAACATAATTTCCCTAATACATCCCTAAGACTAATACATTTATTCCAGTGAAATAACTGGAATCTTGGATGCAGATCTTACATTTATTCCAGTGTTCACTGGAATAAATGTAAGATCTGCAAAATTCCCCCTCTATAGCTGCAAACACCTTGATTCAAAGAAAAACACTGACCAGTGAGGAAGAGTTTTAGTTTTGGGAAGAGATAGAAGTCAGAGGAAGCCAAATCTGGGGAACAGGGTGGATGTTCCAACAATTCATAGTGCAGATCCCTTAATTTTCCCCATTGCCAAAACACTTTTGTGGGTTGATATATTGTCCTGATGAAAGATGTTTTTTTTTTTTTTTCTTCTGCACACCTGGTATTTTCTCACAAATTTTTTCGTCTAGTCTGGGTAAAAGATCGGAATAACATTTCCCAGTTATTGTTTTACCCTTTTCAAGATAATTAATAAACAAAATGCTTTAGCATCCCAAAACACCGATGCCATGACCTTTCCTGCTGATGGAACTGACTTTGTCTTCTTTGATGTTGAACAACCGGCTTCTGTCCACTGTTTTGACTGCTGTTTGGATTCTGGTGTGTAATGGTGAATCCAAGTCTCATCCATAGTAATAAATCAACGCACAAAATCAATTTTATTCTTGTTAAAATGCTCCAAGCACTGTTCAGAGATTTTCATGCAAGTGCGTTTTTGATCTGCTATGAGCAAATGAAAAAGCTTTTCTTGCGAAAAGCTTTTTCATTTGCAATTCTTCATGCAAAATATATCTTGCACATTCTTTTGAAATACCTATAATCTCAGCAATTTCACTCACTTTGACTCGCTGGTCATCCAATACCATATCATGCATTGATCAATGATTTCTGGTATTGTTACACTTTTTGGACGTCCTTCATGTGGATCATCTTCAAGGCTGGTATGGCCACGTTTAAACTTGGCAGCCCATTTCTTAATTGTCAAAAATGAAGGAGAAGAATGCCCATAAACTTTTATGAACTTTGAATGAATTTCTTTTGGTGTTAAACCTTCTTTTACAAAGAATTTTATAACCGCACAATACTCAATTTTATCCATTTCAAGGGATACAGACTGTAACAGGACAATAACCCCCTGTTTAAATATCCCCATATAAAAAAAAAAATGTGTAAAAAAAATCCCCAGACATCAACCCTTTAAAAAATAAATACTCTTTTAATAAAATTTCCTTGACACAACAAACGATACAAAAAATTATTTGATAAAATAAATCTTTTAAAATAAATTTGACACAACAAAATATGGATACAAATTTAAAATTACACTAACACCTAATATGCACCTTTTAGGATATAGACAGAGAGAAAAATTAATCCATTTAAAATATTGAATCTTTTACAGGAAATGTAGTTTAATATTATTAATTACACATTAATACTTGTGAAAGAAAGGTTGTGTGCTATCCCACAAAGATAGTTCATAATGCAGCGATCACAGTAGCTGCAAACTATGGTAAGTATCCATGCATTTGAATCAGCATACTTCTTTCTCGGAGTTTGTGATGGATGACCGGCCAACATTTGAGTGCAGTAAACTTGTTGTAATGCTTGTTCTCTTTGGAGAAATCCAATAAATTTTCAAATGATGGGATGGAAACTACCGACATTGGACTGGAAACTTTTGTGCCATCCTTCTACTGAATTATTTGTTTTCGGTAATTCATCTTCGGATTATTTGATACATATTCCACATATTGATGGCATAAGTTAGTTTCTGTTGTCCATGGCGTTGTGGTCTTCCAATGTAAAAATCTTCGAAATAATTACAACTGGTAAGCTTTCTGGAGGTAGAAAGTCATACAATTCTTCAAAACCACCGACAACTTCATCTGTCGGAACAAATGGAAGAGCATTATTCTTAATTTCAGTGCAAAGTGAATCTTCTTGGTAACATTGTTGCAAACTCTTGAATTTTTCAGTAGATGTCTGACTTAGATGAAAGAAACATCCTTTAATTTCACTATTTGGGAATCTTCTTTCTAAATTGTTTATAACGGCCAATTCAAAATCATGATGCTGATTGGCATCATGATTTTGATCAAATTGACATTCAGCATAGTTAATGTCTCAAACAGTTTAATATATATATATCCTGAGTTTTGTTTTGTTGTAATGCATAAACACACAGTATGGTTCATCCATTAACTAGTGCACGAATGGTATACAGTTGAAAAAAAAAAAGCGCAGGAGCAGTTTTGAAAGTCCCATCCAGAAACCAGTGAGATGTTGTTTCCAAGAGTCTGAGATTGTCACGTGTTCCAAAGATTAACATTCTCTTGTTATTGTCTGAACTGGAATCAAACAGAAGAAAATCTTGGCCATCATGTGCAACTTTGTAACACTCTGGAATATTGATTTCACCAACAATCTACGGAACAGGTAATGGATTATTAACAGCTTGATGGTGATGACATTGCAAAACTGTCGGCAACTTGGTTTTTGCATCTTCACTTATCGTTGAAAGAGATTGGGTGATAATTTGCTGCAGTGCTTTTTCAGTTTCTTCTGCCAGTCTTTTAATTTGTTGAACTACTTTAAGAACTTCTTGTGCTGGATCTGGATCATGAGAATGACTGTTGAACCGTCCCACAAGCTCTTCTCCACGGAGTTTAATTTCAGGTTTACATTCGCTCTTGTTATGCCTTCTTTCACACTCAAATGATACAACACCATTTATCAAATTTTTTTTAATTTACATATACATAACCTTCAAAAATTACTTTTTACTTTCCTTTATTCAATTTTACAAATTCCATCATGGATCATCAAAAATATTTTATAAATATTATAATAGATTGAAATAAAATATTTTGTTTTCAATTTCACTTCAACAACAGTTTTGACATGCTTGGTGTTATTATCAAGACTACAGTAATTCACAAATGTAAGTTATTTATATACAAATATTTAACCATAATGTTTACAAGTTTACAGTAATAAGACGAAACAGATTGAAAATTATTTGTTGGCAGAGATTCCTAATCCTATGATCTTAACGTAAATTGCTTCATGATGGTCATAACAGTTAAAATTCCAGGAAAAATGAGTCTTGTTTTGACATATAATACTATAAAGAAACTACAGGTAAACATTATTAACAAAATTACCTGATCCTAGAAATGTCATCAGTCCCTTTGATTGTGTGTTCAAAGAAAACACCTGAAGAAGATTAAATTGTTATTCTGTATTCTATTTATTTTTTGTTATTGCATCTTTAAAAGTTTTTTTTATTTTTTATATTTAATTTCATCTACCAATATTTCAAATGGGAGGGTTAATTGTCTGTTTTTTTGTTGTTTTTTTTGCATGGGGGGGTTTAAACAGGGGGAATTTTCCAGGGGGTAATTGTCCTGCATACAGACAATACTTTTACTTCAGGCAGCTGTATAAAACAAACTACTTGATAGAATGACTTGCAATTTTACATGGATGCTTGTGACAGATGTACCAACTTAGAAAAAAAAATCTCTTGCAGATAGTGTTGCCATCTATGGTCGAGAATTCCGACCATCTTGTATAAAGGGTACAATTAACCATTATTTTAGTACAAATGCCACAGTAAAGTTTTGTGAATCTCACTTAGTTGCTCTTGATATCTGTATGACATGTGATTAGATTTGGAACAAAGGCATGTTAAGAAAATTTCCATTGTATGGTCTGTTTTCTGAATTAACATATCTGGATTAACATGATATGATGATTGATAGAACCTGAAACTTTGCAGCTTTGGAATACTAGTGTACTAGTATTCCAAAGCCTTGTTTTATTTATTTATTATTATTATATATATATTTTTTTCACCTGTTCTTTTCCTTCTATATATCAGTGACCCTCTACAGATGACTGTAAATCCAATACACATTTTTACTGATGATAGGTAAAAATATATGATAAAAAGTGAGAGACGTGATGGTGGTAGAGAAAGAGATTAACATAGTTACCTTCAAGGCAGTAGACCATGGTTCAATCCCAGGCCATTGAATTCTTTACTTCATTTTTTGAGGTTCGAGGTTATATTGTGAGTGCTCATGTAATTTAGCACTTGAGTGAAATTAGCGATTTTTATCTGTTTTGTTGTGTTTTTTTCATCATCAGAAAATCAGAGTATTATAGTGTACTATTAGTGTAGATTTTTGTGTTTTTAGAGTATTATTATATTTGTAACATTTTTATTGTGATATTGTCGAGACACGGCACCAATGCGACAAAGAATTGCAGGATATTATTCAGCACACTGTATACAAAATGTATGTGTTGAGAAAATTAAAGAATACGTAGAAAAATTGAAACTGGAGAGAGAATATGTATTAAATGTTTAAAAAGTGAGTGAGTGTTAGGTGATGAGAATGCAACAAATATTGACGATAAGATGGAAAATTATGTTAATAATGTTGAACGTGAGGCTGTGGAAATAGAGGAGAACAAATTTGTAATAATAGTAATTTGCACTCTTTTTACCTTATTTGACAATTTTTGCACTACACAAATCACCAAAGCATCCAGAATATTGACTTCTGTAATCCTAACTTTTGATTTCTGCATCATTCTTGAATAGGTTTCTTGTGACCTTGTTCATTCTTACAAGAAATAAAATAGGAGTGAGTTCTACTAGCACTGAAATTTTGTTCAAATCTCACTTTACAATACCTAAATCTTTAGATAAAATGAGATTTCTTTTCTTGGAATTACTCTAACCTCAAATCTCTCTTGATATAAACATGCTAAAAATATCACCTTCTCAGCATCCAAGAAATTAAGTTTTCTCTTTCACTGGAGGTGAAAGAACATTTACTTATGATCAGCTTAATATTAACTCTGTAGAAATCTTAAATCTGTTCTAGATTAAGGTGATTAGACCAGAAGCCTAAAGCCCTACAATTGTGTCCTCTATTGGTGCTAGTGGCTAGCCTTGGTTTTTGGGTAGGAGGCCTAAAAATGTTTTCCAAATCTTGAGAAGTTTAACACAACTATATGTATTAGGTTTGTTTTTTTTGAATCTGCTGGTAATTCTAAAGAAAGTCTTTGAAGTTATGTGGCGAAGCATAGTAGTTTACTGTGCAATAAGCATAGTAACTGCAGCTTGTAGGTTTTTATGAGTGACTATTTCCTATTAATGCAGCCATTAGCTTTTTTTTTTCTTTTTTAAACTGAACTTTCTTATTAATCAAATAACCCTCTCTGCCATATAGTAGATGTTACTTTCACCCCATTCCATTAAACTAGCTGCAGGTAACGAAATCTTTAACTCCCTTATTGATCATACTTCCTTTTATATAAAAAAATTCCTTCTCCTTCGAATCTGTAATTCAAAATTATTATTTAAATGATACTAATATCATGGTTAGTTTTGATGCCACATCTTTATTTAGCAATAGTCTTCTTTCTGACACTTTAACTGTATTTTAAAAAAATGCCCTTCCCATCATTGCTGATTTCTTCAGTTTTGCCACCCATACCAGTTACTTCATTTGGAAAGACACCATATATGAACAGACAGAGGGTATAGACATGTGCCCTCCCTTCTCTCCTCTTTCTCGTCTAGTGAGTTGCATTTTGACAATTCTCAAACTATCTATCTGGATAAGATATTGATGTAGTCTTCATTTGGCCTCATGGTTCAGACATTACTCTTTTCCTCCTCCTGTACCTCAACAGCTAGCACCCTAGCATCCTGTTCACTACAGAAAAATAAAATAATAATAGTCTGCCTTTTCTAGACTCTAATCACACATCTTCCCAACAGTACTTTTTTTCATTTCACCCACCCACATGGATAGACACAGTAGAGACATATGCAGATTCCCCCCCCCCCCCCACATACACACAGAGTATGGTATAAATACCTTTGTTACCAGAGCCTCCAACCTGGCTTCACTGGCAGCTGAACTCTCCTGGATTTTCCATACCTTCTTCTTCAATGGCTACAATGCCAAGAAAGGTTAGCAGAATGGTTCATTCCATCACCACACATCCCTCGCAACATTCAGATTATGGTAATGTTAATACTATTATTTTTATCTGGAACATCTCAGAAAAAATTGCCAGAACTTTAAAGCAATATAATCTTAGCACTGGTTTTCAAACTTCATTTGAAGCTAACTGCACTTATGTATTCTCCTAAAGGTCTACCCCCCCCCCCCCCCCCACTCCACTGCTGTTTCAGGTGTATACAAAATTCCTTTTCCTTTCAGTTTGTCATATTTTGGACAAACTGGGAGACATCTGCCGACGAGACAATTAATTATTTCTCTGTGCTTTATTCATTCCATTAAACCCAATTATGAGTGTTTTCCACGAATATATTTCTAAGGATACTTTAGAGTTGGTCAATAATTCCACCACTCTTTTAAATCTGTAAAAACATGTTCATCAGCTACTCAGTATCCTTATATCCCTTTGCATTTCAACGTCAAACCTTAGAATATTTTCCATCTATTTCTTCTGCTGCTATCATTTGGAACAGTCTATCCTGTTATGTATTTCCTAATGAATATAATCTGTAGGCCTTCAAATCCAATGATAAAAGTTTCTTCTTTCTGCCCATCCATGGTATTAATGTACTTTAGGTTGAACAACCTCTTGTGGATAGGATTACCATAAAAAATAAATCATTAAGATTGGAATAATTTTAAACAGTAGTACAGATTCATAAAGATACTCTTGTTAATAATTGGTGGATTTTTATATAGATCGAGTATTCATAGATATTATCTTAATATTAATCCTACCATAGAGATGATCTCTGTTTCTAACAATTATTTTTTTTATTTCCTAGTGTACCTATATACAGGATGTCCCAAAATTCACGCAAGAAGTAATTTTGATAGAAAACACAGGTTTTTAATTAAAAATTGTAATTTCTTATTGATTCATAAAGTATTCAGTATAGGGTTATGCATGGAATAGCATATCGGGTAAATGGCCTCCACGGCTTTGCTGGCACATACGCACTCTTTTGTCGAAATTTTCCATGACTGTTTTGCATAAATGTGGCTGAATTTCATTGATACAGTGCTCAATTTCCTCCTTCAAGGCGTGGGTGGTCGTGGGCTTGTTGGCATAAACCTTAGACTTCAAAAAACCCCAAAGAAAAAAGTCCAACGGCGTTTAAGTCACATGATCTGGGCGGCCAATTCTGATCACCAAAATGGGAAATTACACGACCAGGAAATGACTCATGCAATAATTGAATTGTTTCTCTGGCTGTATGGCATGTGGCACCGTCTTGTTGAAACCACATGTCGTCCACATCCATATCTTGCAATTCAGGCACAAAAAACTGGATTATCATGTTGCGATAGCGAGCACCATTAACTGTTATTGCCTTACCAGCTGCATTTTCGAAGAAGAATGGACCGATGATGCCTCCAGCCCAAAATCCGCGCCAAACAGTGACATGTTGTGGATGCATTTGTTTCTCAACAATCACTCATGGATTTTCTGAACCCCAAATGCAACAATTTTGTCGATTAACGAAGCCATCAAGATGAAAATGAGCCTCATCGCTGAAGATGATTTTGTTCGCAAAATAAGCATTCATTTGTTGTTCCATAATCCATTCAACGAACTCTCTTCGCTGTGTGTGGTCAGTAGGTTTCAGTTCTTGAGTCCGTTGAACTTTGTAAGCATAAAGATACAAATCCTTTGTGAGAATACGCTGTAGAGAGCTTCTTGAAATGCCCAATTCAAGACCACGGTGCCGAATTGATGTTCCTGGACTCTTAGCAACACTCTCACGAACTGCTTCGATGTTTTCTGTTGAACGACTTGTTGAAGGATGGCCAGAGTGTACAAGATCACTAATTGATCCAGTTTCCTTGAATTTTTTAATTAATCTTTTCACAGTTGAAGTTAAATCACTATTCCGACCATATTTTGTACAAAAATTGCGAACTGTAGCTGCCAACCCTTCATTATTTTTAAAATATTGCTCAACAATGAAAATGTGTTGTTCTTTCGTGTAGCGCTCCATTTTTAATAACCCTGAACTGTCAGCTGTCACAGTCTTTTTTTCTCGTTGGCAACACTTTACCGCACAAATGGCGCTAAATTTAAATCTTGCGTGAATTTTGGGACACCCTTTATTATTATATGTACATGGGTTCACTCCAATTGGTGCAATGACCTTAACTCTTTCTTTCAGAATCCAAATAATCACTGACTCAAGACCAAATACAAAATAAACACATTTAATAAAACAAAAACAATATATATATATACACTTCAAACAATATTACATAACTAACTACAAATTAATTAAACTTACACCTAAGACTAAACACTTTGTTTTCAAAATGACAAAATGTTCATAGCCAGTTTCTCTCTCTGTGAAGGCCCTTCTCCAAAGACATATGACTTTATTCTTCATTTTTACAGGATCCTTTCTCATCACTTATGTAGCACACATTAATTCTTCCGAACTTAAATCTGTCTCCTTTCCAGTAGAAATAATAGTTAGATCCAGCATCCTTAAGACAGATGAAACTTCCTAATTACAGCTTTCTTTAACATTCCTTTAGAACGTGAATAGCAATTTCTTATTTTATTCATAATGCTTAATGACAGTCTTAACTCTTCCACTTTAAAGAAATTTACAGTTCTACGATTCCCTTTTCAGAACCTACTATAAATCTTTCAGTTAGCGTTTCTTCCAATATTACTTTTAAAACGCCTATAGCAATATTTCCCTTCTGTTTATCAATACTTATTCCACTTTAAACTTAATAGTTCCACGATTCCTTTTTCGGAATATACTATTCATTTTTCTCCGACTGTCACATAAAAAAACTTCTCCGAGCCTAAATATCTGCCGGCCTGTGTTCTAAATTCCTTCCAAACGCTCTTCTTGTTTACTCTCCCATTGTTTCGATACCGAACTTGTCAGCTGTCAATCAAACTTCTCGGCGAGCATGCGCACTCCATGAAACTGGTAAGCAAGAAGTTAAGTATAAATAATGGCTGACACGTTGTCTCCGTTAGCAACGAGAGAATGTCATCATAATAAACACAAACCTTAATTTTAAATTACAATAAAATTCTTGTAAGTAATACAAATATAGTAAGTACATCAATTTTTTAACTTCTTTACATATTTTTGACAAAATTTCAATAATGGGCACATCGCAAGTGCTGACAATGCGTGTTACGAAACTAAAACTAATAAACATTTTAATATAAACAATTCGTAAAAATATTCAGAATTTTAATTATGATTATTTTTACACTCTCACATTTAAAGTAACTTGATGAGTGATTTTATTTTATTTTTCTCCCCAGAGTTGTTAAGTTGATCAGAAGAGGGTGGGGGGAGAATTCCTCCACCCATATTTTGACTTTCTCATTCCATTTATCTGAAAATCTTTTCTAATGATCCTTTAAAATGGCAGATGGAAATTTTGGTTATAGGTGTTAAACTATTTTTTTTTTAAAATATATATCTCCTATCATGTTCCTTGGGATTACTTGTATTTGTGATAATATCCTTGGTTATAAAAAGTTCTTGCTGAAATAGTATATTAGAGGATGAGATTACACTAAGTAATGTGTTCCTCTATTATGCTACTTTAATAAAGTTCTAATATACTGTTTTAATGACCCCCAGTTTCTGTAGTGTGCTTGTGGGGATTTTTTTTTCTTTCATAGTTACGTTAATACTGAAGTTATAGTAATAACTTAAATACTATTGTAACTGTGTATATATCTATGTATGTATACATTGATGTATAATCCTGATGTGAAGTTTGAAACATCAGATGATCATTTTGGTTTATATCAAATTAAACTGTTACTATAATATAGTAGTGTCTTCATACTTTATTAGTATGTATGTATGTATGTATTGACCTATCAATTTCCAATAAACATTTTGATAAAATAGATAATTTCATTTGTGTTTAAGAAGGGTATCCAGAAATTATTTATTGTTGCTGTAATCAATCTTGAGTATTTGAATATTCTTACTTAAATGAAATAATTTTGATCATCATTTGAGCTTAACAATAAGCTGAACGTTCCTTTCAATAGCAAGATGTGTTGCAGTATTTAGCACTAAACCTCAGTGCTAAATATTGCATGGAATATTTAGCTGGTTGCTGCAGACCAGATTCTCTGTAGACAACTTCATGTGGTGAGGTTATTAGTAGACTTGGGGATATATCTCCCTGTCTATATTCATGCCTAAATAGTTTGTTCTAGTTATTAAATGAACAGATTGGAATAGATTATATGGGAGTGAACTAACATGGGCAGGGATTGAGTTATAACAACCACACCTCTCAGGGAAAATGCATTAGGCCAAGAGTATTGGCCAAGCCCCTACAGTATGGGCTTGGGAGTGGGGGGGGGAAGAATACAAAGGAGCAGTAAGTCTTCCATATATGCACTCAATCGCCGATTTTTTTCATTCCATAACTCAAGATACGGCTCAACACTTGTTGAGCCGTATCTTCACTGCGTGTTACTTAATTAGTGTCAGCCTAGGTCCAACTATCTCTGATTGGGTACCAGTGGAGATTGAACTGTCCACTCAAGTCTCCAAATAGTTAGGGCTAAAACGGCCTTGCCTACTCTCTGTTGTCATTGTATGTTACGCTTTTGCGCAGGCCTACACATTTTACCACATAAGCTTCCGTAACCTATGATCCTGCGGAATTAGTTGGTTGCTTCTTCCCAGTAGTATCCCATGTCTGTCGAAGCGTGTGTTCACGGGTCCTGTTTATTTGCTTTGTGGGAGGAAAAAACCCTGCTGTCCACATCCAAGACCGGCTAATTTGGCTATGGCTGAGGAACATCTTTAAGCTCCTCATGTCACCGACGGGAATCGAACCTAGGACACTCCTTCCCCAGGCATATGGTTGCGAAGCACGTAACCACTAGGCTAACCGCATGGACTCCCTATACAGGAATAAAAGGCGTTAGCTGATTTTTTTTTTTTAATTGATAATTTACTTAGCTGAAATAATATTTCTCTTTGCAGGCTTAAAATTGCTTTAAATAGTCTTCATTGGATTTATCAAGTGAAGTAATTTAATATTTGTACTTGCATGCCCATATTATTTAAATAATCCTAACTTACTGTTTGCATAATCTTTGCCATAGTCCTTATGAGTCCTGCACATGCAGAATGGTGTTTAAGTAAATCAACCTAAAGACACTGATTCCCTGTCTTTGGTCATGTCACGTTCTCCAAATACCACTACCAAAACACCTCTGTTTAGATAGAGACAGGCAAAAAAGTGGTGCCATCTCTTGATACCTAATACTAACGAGATGGCAGCACTTGTTTGTCAGTCTCTTCATCGGTTGCTGCTTATAATTAGTGATAGTCATGGGCCAGCTATCACTGATTGCTAATCTTTTTTTTCTACAATTTTTAAACTGTTCTATCATTTTAATGACAGTAACAGGATATGTTACTGTTTGAAATAATGTGGACCCTGCAGTCAATTTTCTTGAGTTTATGGGATGAAAAACCCAACTTTCAGGGAGAAAAAAAATGCTTGTCTGTGCCAGAGGTTGACTAATTCAGGAACCAGTTGAAGAAAGGCTTAGAAAATTTCCTCCAGTTGGGGACTAGACTTGAACTTAAGTCTATCTTCAGGCAGCCTAGTGCAGAGGATGCAAGTGCCAATTCCACTGAGCTATATATGTATATACAGGGTGTTCGGGATAAATTTGACATATTTATAATTAATTATATTTTTCCGTAAGTTACATGTATTAACACACACTTCTCTTCATTTAAAAGTTTGGACCCTTCTTCATTCATATACAAGATGTCAGAAAGGATGGATAGCTGGAACCCACCTGAATCATGGAAGAGAATAACTTGTATCATGATGATTCGTGCCCGCCTTCAAAATAAGGATATTACGACTGCTGCCCAATGCTCCCTGAATACAGTAAAAACAATCAGGCATGAACTAGAGACTTGCAATGGTGACTACGAGGATGTAGCAAGAAGAAAGATCCCTAGCAGACGATCTGATTGCGTTCGTACAGCAGAATTCCTCGCAAATCTGCAGGAACAGGTGTTGAAGAAACCTGGCATTGGAATTCGGGCTTTGTTCGTGGAGTTGCTAACTGTAGTCAAGCCCTGGATAACAAGGGTAGCCAATGGTAGGCCGTATGTATGGCAGCAGGATTCGGCCCCTTGCCACACCTCTGGGAAAAGTCAAAAATGGTTGTCTGAAAATTTCTACGACTTCACCAGTCCAAATGTTTGGCCTCAAAACTCCCCAGACCTTAACCCCATGGATTATTTTGTATGGGGCGCAGCTGAAAAAGACACCAATCGCACTTCCAGTAATACAAAAGCCCAGTTAATGGATAAAATTAAAACAGTTTTTGCGGCCCTTCCCAGGGAGACTGTAGCATCAGCTTGTTCGAGGTTCCGAAGCAGAATTGAAGCTGTGATCGATGCTAATGGTGGTTATTTTGAGTAAATCTTGTTGATAGTATTGTAATTAACTCTGCCTGTAATGTTTTTTTGTCAATTCATTAAATTTAATAGATACAAAGAAGATTTTCTTTTTCCTTACGAAACTGTCAAATTTATCCCGAACACCCTGTATATGTATGTATGTATGTATATTTAAAAAATATAGATTTAATGACTTAAAAACCGAGGTAACATAAAGTTTTTTATGAGAATAATACAACTAGTTTCGGCTTATAACAGCCTTCATCAGGCATTCATTAAAGGAAGAGAATAGTAATAAACATTGAAGCATCTAAAAAACTGAAAATTACAGGTAAAAATTGCAACACACAATTGAAACAAAAAACATATTTTTTAAGTTGTTCTAACTGGCGCTATTGTTTATTGTGTGTGTGCGTGCGTTCAGGCTCTCGTGAACGCCAATATTGAATAACTGCAGTATGGCTATCTGGGATGTTATAATTCAAATAACGCCTTACCTTTCCTGGATGTAATGATTACATGATGCTATGAAAGATTAAAAATCTCTATATACAGGAAACCTATTCTAGATATCTACATAGTCATTCTCATCATTTCCCACCACAGAAGCTTGGAACTATATCTACCTTAGGACACAGAGCACACTCTCTTTTGAATGAACCGGATGAACTCCAAAAAGAAATAAATCACCTATCTCTTATCTTTAAACAAAATGGATACTCCAAAAAAACGATTAAGAAATTTCTTCTAGATCCTCCTAGACAGTGCACCACAGAAACTAATAATAATTTTAAAGGTAGCATCTCCATCCCATACATTAGCACAGTCTCTAACAAATTGGCTAAGGTCCTTAAAAAATACAACATCGGGACGCTCTTCACCATACTTCCAAAAATCCGTTCTTTTATCAGCCATCCAAAACCTATTCATCACAACCTAAAATATCCAGGTGTATATAAATTATGGTGTGATTACAATATCCCTTATTTTGGACAAACCAATAAATCTATTGAACAACGTATCAAGGAGCATAAGAGAGACATCTCCTATAAAAGATCGTGCAACTGCGTTGTCAAGTCATGTTTTTTCCTCAAACAATCCTAATGATAATCTCCAAAGTCACTCCGTTTGCTGGGATAAATCCGAAAATACTTTTTGCTGTGGTGATGAGTTCTAAAGAAAAATCGTGGAGTCCAGGGAAATCATCCTGAATCCTGAACACTTAAACAGCAATTTGAGTTATAACATCCCAGATAGCCATACTGCAGTTATTCAATATTGGCGTTCACGAGAGCCTGCACGCACATACACAATAAACAATAGCGCGCCAGTTAGAACAACTTAAAACATACGTTTTTTGTTTCAATTATGTGTTGCAATTTTTACCTGTAATTTTCAGTTTTTTAGATGCTTCAATGTTTATTACTATTCTCTTCCTTTAATGAATACCTGATGAAGGCTGTTATAAGCCGAAACTAGTTGTATTATTCTCATAAAAAAACTTTATAAGTTAGTTCGGTTTTTAAGTCATTAAATCTATATTTTTTAAAAATGTATCGCAACAACCGAGTAGAAGTCCATAATTACATATATATAATATTCAATCAAGCTTGATTTGCTTCCTCAGCCTTAAGTAAAAGGCTGGTTATATTCCACTAATTCGAGCCCTACCCAAGTGCTTATGAATTTTTAAAATACCTGCTGAATATGAATGCTGTGCTGTACAAAGCAGCCTTTTGCAACTGCCCAGTTTTTAATCCAACTCGGGTGCTTCTAGATGTCTTTTTCAGTGTTTTGGGGATGGTGCCTAAAAGCACCCATTATTATGGAAACAACTTTTGTTTTCTTCTGCCAAATTCGTTCAACTTCGACTTGCAACTTGCGATATTTTGTAATTTTTTCAGTTTCTTTTTCGTCAATTCGACTATCTCCTGGTACTGATATTTTGCTATACTGAACACCTTTGTTTTCACTTTTTTTTCAATCACTATTATATCGGGTATAGTACATTCCAAGCTTTTGTCGGTCTGGATTTTGAAATTCCACAGTATTTTAGCTTTTTCATTCTCAGTCACCTTTTGGTCAACTTTATGCTTCCAATAGTCTTTAGATACTTTAAACCGGTACTTTTTATATAAATGCCAGTGAATTATCTTAGCTAAATTATTGTTCCTTTTACGGTACTCAATTTGTGCGATTTTGCTGCACCCACTTATAATGTGGTCTACTGTTTCTCTCTTCTCTTTGCATAATATATTTGCATAAAAATTTGCATAGTTTCTGAAATGAAGGAAAGAGTGTTGTATTGTGACTCGTTATTAAGAGGGGTGATAGATGGCAGTGTAACTAAATCGTATTTACCGGGTGCGAAATTTATGGATGTAAGTGAGAGTATTAGAGTGCAAAAACAGAGGGTGAAAGACTTAATAATTGTGGCGGGTGCGAATGAATTGAAAGGTGATAAATTTTTTATGAGAGAGGACTTGAAAGTATTGTTAAAGGTAGCGAAAGAAAAGAGTGACAGACTTAGAGTGGTTAGTCTGTTGCCGCGGTATGACAGAGAGGAGTTTAGGAGGAGGGCCATAATTGCAAATGACATTATGCATAGGTTATGCAGACGGTGTGGTGTGGAATTCGTGGACGTGTGGAATGAGTTTGAAGGGCGAAAGGACTTATACAAGATGGATGGACTTGGTGTGCGGAGACTGGAAAAAGTGTTGCTGAATGAAGTGAAAATGGATGTGCAAAACCAGGGAAACTAGAACTACCAAGGAGGGGGGGGGAATGGATATACAG
The DNA here is from genome assembly GCF_054136105.1 of Typopeltis vanoorti. NCBI lineage: Eukaryota > Metazoa > Arthropoda > Arachnida > Uropygi > Thelyphonidae > Typopeltis > Typopeltis vanoorti. The sequence goes on from NC_143558.1 coordinate 19,221,011, forward strand.
ACATCAGTGAGACAGATGAGTGTAAGAATGGATATAATGTACCCGAGCCAGCACTAAGGACAAAAAATGGGAATGGGTCATTTAGAATAACCTATCAATATAGGGGTGGGACTAAGGGATCACTGCATTTCATGTATACTAATGCCAGGAGTATTAGGAACAAGAAGGAAGAATTTTTGGCCTTGATTGGCTCTTCTTGGCCACAGGTTATTGGCATTAGTGAAACATGGCTGACGGAAGAAGATATAGTTAGTGGGATAGAATGTGTAGGTTATAGTGTGTTTAGGAGGGACAGAGAGAATAAAATGAGGGGAGGGGTATTATTGATGATAGCTGATGAACTGCAGCCAAGGAGAATTGAAGTTGTATCGCAGGATAGTGAAAGGAGCTCATTTGAGGCTATTTGGTGTGAGATTGAGACTGGCAGAATAAAATATACAGTTGGGTGCTGCTATAGACCAGGTGATGGAATAGATGGTGGAGATAATATGCATAAACAAATTGATGAAATGAGTGGAAGGAGGGTAATTATTATAGGGGATTTCAACTATGGTAACATTGATTGGAAGGAGGAGAGGACACATGTGAGGAAGGAAAAGGATTTTATTCAATTAATAAGGGATAACTATCTGAGACAGCATGTAATTGAAAATACTAGTGGTGTGAGAGTGCTTGACCTGGTAATAGCATCTGAGAATTTGACTGTAATGAATATGACCATGTTGCCACCTATTGGTGAGAGTGATCATAAGGTTAGGTGGCTAAAGGTGTGGAATTTTCGATTAAGACAGGGTATATGTGGAATTACCGTGCTGGCAAGTATGACAAGCTTAGGAGATTGCTTGGATCAGTGCCATGGCATGTACAACTGCAAGGGCTGGACGTCGATAGAGCATGGGAAGTGGTCAAGGAGCATTTACGGGAGGTAATGGCTGATTGTATACCTAGGGTCCGAATAGTAAAACAAGTAGGGGTTAAATGGATGAATAACACCATTAAGCTTGAGCTGCGAAAAAAGAAACAACTGTGGAGGGAATTTAAAGAGAAAGGTGACCTGCAGGCACACGAACGGTATAAAGTGCAGGCCAGAATGGTAACGAGTGTGGTAAAAAAAGCAAAAGCGGATTATGAAAGGAAACTAGCTTTGCAAGCAAAAGAGAATCCAAAACAGTTCTTTCAATATGCTGCAAGCAAGAAAAAACTGTAAACGGTAAAATGATTTTAAGAAATGACGATGGTAAGGAGGTCACTGAATCAATCGATATAGTGGAGTTACTGAACACGCACTTTGCAAAAGCATATCATCCAGGTGGTGACATTGAAAAAATGAAGGAACCATTAGTTTATACGGGAATAGTGATGAATGAAGTGGAGGTGACTAGTCTCTTACAGAACCTTAATGTGAACACATCTGTGGGATTGGATGGTATACCAGCACGGGTCTTGCGTGAAGTGGCTAAAGAATTATCAGTGCCCTTGACCATGTTGTTTAATCTGAGTCTCAGATCTGGCTTAGTCCCGAAGGTGTGGAAAGGGGGGAAAATAGTTTCACTGCATAAAGGAGGATCCAAGACTACGGTTGCAAATTACCAACCGATCAGCATATCAGGAGTCGTTGTCAAGGTCTTAGAGAAAGTAGTCAAGGGAAAAATACAGGAATGGATTGATGAAAATGAGATACTGTACAGGGGACAGCATGGCTTTGTGAAGGGGTAGATCATGCTTCAGTAACTTGCTCAAATTTTATAACAAGGTGACGGCTGAACTGGATAAGGGAAATGGGTTTACAGTGATACTGCTGGACCTGGCAAAGGCGTTTGACAGGATACCACATGGAATACTAATCCGTAAACTACAACGTATGGGAATGGATATAGGGTTGGTGAGGTGGATAGGTGGTTGGTTGATGGAGAGATATCAAAGAGTAGTTTATTCAGGAGTAGAGTCCAAAAGACGGCCTGTGACTAGTGGTGTGTCACAGGGTTCTGTTCTTGGACCACTGCTGTTTAATCTGTTCATTAACGATATAGGAAAGGATCTAAGTGGAACAGTTCATTTGTTCGCTGATGATGCAAAGTTGGGTAGGGCAATAGTGAATGCAGAAGATGTCAAAGTCTTGCAGGATGACTTAGATAGATTGGAGTTCTGGGCTAAGGAGAATGGATGTCAATTTAATGTGACAAAATGTAAGGTTATGCATTTTGGAGTGAAAAGATTAGCAGCAGTATACCACATTGGTGGAACTGTACTCCAAGAGATTGATGAGGCCAGGGACTTGGGAGTGTTGGTGGATAGGGAGATGAAGTTTAGGGGGCACACTGCAAAAGTAGCTAAATCAGCTCATCAACTCACTTGGTTGTTGAAAAATACCTTGACAAGCAAGTTATTGTACCTCTGTACCGAGCCTTGATAAGACCTCATCTCAACTACTGTGCCCAGATTTGGTCACCTCGGTTCCTTCTTGATGCGGAGGAGGTGGAGAGGATCCAGAGGTGAGTGACTAAGATGATAACAGGTCTATGGAATGAACCATATGAGAACAGGTTGAAGATTTGTGGGTTGCAGAAACTAGTTGATAGGCGGAGGAGGGGAGATATGATTGAGACATTCAAATTGCTAAAGGGATTCTATAGGATTAATTCAGAGGATATTTTTGAGATCAGGACTGGTGGTGGGAGAACTAGGGGACACCCATGGAAGCTGGGCAAGAGTGTGGTTAGCAGGGGTGTTAGAGCTGGGTTCTTTACTTTTAGAGTGGTAAATGAGTGGAATAAGCTGCCAGAGTCTGTTGTGGGTGCTATGACGGTGAACGAGTTCAAGACAAGGTATGATAGATACTGTGAGAATGTAATCGCATAGTTGTGTGGACATGATGTTTAGGACCTCCCTCGATGAGTCTAAGGACTCCTGGAGTCACCCGAAATAATAATAATAATCTGCATTTACTGTCTTCTTGAATTTTTTGTATTTTTGCCTTCATAACATTGGTTTTAATGGCATGTTCTTGTGCTACAAAAATTACTGATTCTGTTTCTTTCTTTAGTGCTCCATTTCTCCACCATTGCCAGGTCAAGTTGCTGTCAGCACTGTCCTCCATGCTGTGAAGGTACTTTCTATGCAGTGTTTTATTTTTCCATTTTTCACTTTTACTTGGTTGGTCTTGATAACCTGCTGACAACGACCAATTTAGTATTGAGTTCAGATTTGTCTTCACCATTTTTAAATGGGGGTGGGCAGGTACCTGGGGGAGAAAGTAGAATCCCACTGAGTGAGGTGGAAAAATAGGAAAACAGGAAAAAATCACCCCTAACTGTCGATAGCATTGTGGGTGGGGGGGGAGAGAAGGAGCAAGATAAAAAGAAATACACAGGGAAAGAAGAGTAGGGACCAGTCTACAGATAATATAACAGGTGTATATTACATGATGTAAGGCATGGTCCAGCTTCAGGTACCTCGGGTTTGCTGTGCCCATAGTCACTAATGTGAGCTCTGGAGGATGACACACACACACACACACACACACATACATATATATCACCATCATCAGCCATTGTTGATCTACTGCTGGATGAAGGCCTTTCCAAGATTACTCCAAAACTCTGTCCATGGCTCTCCTTTTCCATGTCATACCTGCAAATCTGATGATATCATCAATCCACCGTAATTTAGGTCGGCGTCGTGGTTATTTTTCCTCTTGTGGAATCCAATCCAATCCAGTACTTGTTTTGTCCGTCGCTGATCTTGTTTTCGAGCAATATGCCCAGCCCATTGCCACTTCGGATGCTTCACTCTTGCTATGATGTCAGAGACTTTGGTTTGATTTCTTTTCCATGTATTCCTTTTGTGATACCAAGCATACTTCTTTCATTACTAAATTGTGTTGTTCTTAATTTTCGAATTTCCTTTGCATTCAGTGTCCATGTTTCACAGCCATATATGTCAGTATAGGAAGAATACACTGGTTAAAAACTTTTCTCTTCATGCATAATGGTAGTTGGCTTTTGAATATTGAATGTATAAATATATATATAAAACTGCTATTAGAAACATGGGGTGAACAGAAAAGTAAAGCATTTGGAAAATAAAGTAGGATGAAAATATTAAATGAGAAATTCGACAAATTATGAACATGGAAGATAATAACAGTTGAATATGATATAAAGATATTAAAGTGTGCAAGAAAAGATGAAAGAGAACACAAAAATTAGAAATGAAAAATATCAAAAGTATAAAATATTAATGATTGAGAAAATTTTAAAGTACAGAAATTAAACTTATTCCTCCATGGATCGTTATACCTTTCAGCTTCAAAATTGATGCTTCCATTTACTTTTTAATTCCATATACTTGGAATTGGACAAAAATGGGGGGGGGGTCTTTAGCTCATGTACAGTACAAATGTACTGCAGGTTTAGTAATAACCTTTTTGTGTGGTAACATAAATATATATGTGGGTAGTATGACCTACAAACCTTCTAAACTTTGTCTAGCCTTATAGTTGTAGCATAGGTTTCTGTGGTTTAGCAGTTCATAAGAACTGCTAAACCACAGAAACTTTTATCTAGAACATATGGAAAGACACACACAGCAAGAATTACAACCCTCTCTATATAAAATTAATGATGTACTTCCTAGGGAAAAAAATTATATTGGAAAAGGAATTGTCAGAGCAATATACTGTCTGTATATGTTCATTAAATGTGAAAATGATGGCTCATTGTGTGTATCTGTCTGCTGCGAACCAGCATTTACAGGCTAATATATACATTACTCTTCAGCTCACTGCCTTTCTTAGAAATTTGAAATTATTAAATCTTTCTTATCTAGAACCTATAAAATTTGCTCCTGAAGAAGCTCTCTTTCAAAAAATATCTATCAAGAAATAACTGTCCTTTTAATGGTTACAATCCAAGAATTACCCCAAAAAATGAGTTTCTTTTCTGAGGAACAAATCCACAGAAAACCTCTTGTTACTGCCATCGTACTTGTATATTCTGCCCAGTTTGAGAGAACTGTAGCTTGTAGAGTGCCAAGAAGAGTCAATTCGTGTTGAAGAGGGGAAAAGAATAAGGGATGTACGAATTTGTCACCAACTTGCAAAATCGCGTGCTTTATAGGTAAATTTTTCCAACTGTTATGCAAGCAAAATAGTTACCACTTTTAAAAACTAGAATGTTCATAAAAGAAAAGATAATTTTCTGACGTGTAATGATAAACACTCATTCTATGAAATGGATTGATTTCCCTATTATCAGACTGGATTCGCCTTCTTCTGCCATGTGCAGAAGTGTCAAGGGTTCTCTCATCTGTGGTCATTTTCATCATCATGCATATCAAGGATTTAGGGCTAGCATGGCCTGTTCTGGTCGTTGAATCGTTTAAGAGGACGTCCTGGTTTTCTTTTTCCTAATGGCTTGTTTTGGTAATCTTTCTGTTTTCATTCTTTGAACGTGTTCCATCCATTTATGTTTATATTTTTTAATGTTTTCTATTACTGGTTCTTGGTTTAATTCTTTCATAATTTCTTCATTTCTTTTGTGATCAAATAGGGTTTACTTTGCAGTTTTTCTCATAAACTTCATTTCTGCTGTTGTTAATCTTTGTTTGTCTTTTTGTTTTATTGTCCAGATTTCGCTTCCATACATTAAGACTGGTAGGGCTAATGTATTGTATACTTTTAGTCTGGTTTGTTTTTGAACTAAGTTTGGTTTAAATATAGAGTTAATTACACCTGTTATTTTTAAATATTTTGCAATTTTTACGTTTATATCTTTTTCATTTTCATATGTGATCGTACATCCTAGGTAGTTAAATGAATTCACCTGTTCTAAGATCTTGTTATCTATTACTATTTTAGTTCTTGATGAATCTTGTCCTTTAAAGGCCATAGTTTTTGATTTTTCTGTTGATATTATCATCATCATCAAATTTCTGCCATGTACCCTCAAGGGATGTACAGGATGTGATAGTACTACATGAAAAAAATTACATCATTCTATCTACAATTTTCCTCCAAATCAGTCTGTTACTTGTCAAGACTCCAACATTATCAGATCTTATATTTCTATCATCTAAGGCACTTTGTACCGTATCAATCCACATATATCATCTTGGTCTTCCTCTGGGTCGTTTTCCTGTCAACCTGGCCGAGAACACTTGTTTTGCTAATCTTTCCTCGCCCATTTGTTTAAGTGACCATACCACCTGAGATTAGCTCTGCTAACACATTCCTGGATGCTAACAATGTCAAGTTCTTTCCTAATATTCTCGTTTTTAATATGATATTGCCATTGTTGCAATCTGTTCATGCCTATAATCTTTCTCAGGACTCTCATATCTGTGGTCTCCAGTCTTTGGTCAAGTGTTTTACTTCTGACCCAGCTCTCAGATCCATAAGTTAAAACTGGTTTGAACACTGTCTTCTATACAGCTAATTTTGTGTTCCTACTAATTTCTCTCTTATTCCATATGAATTTATTCAATTGACTTCCCACCATACCAGCTTTGCTGATTCTGTTGTCTATTTCTATATTTAATTTACTATCTTCAGTAAAAATCGTGCCTAAATAGCTGAAATGTTTTACTTGTTCCACAGGTTCTAAATTCACAACACAGTTGACATTTTCAATTTTCATTCTGCCTATTTTCATTGTCTTTGTCTTTTTATTGCTGACCTTCATACCATATCTATTACAACAGCTATTCAATTTAGTCAGAGAATCTTGCAGACTTGCAGCGGATTTATTTAGAAGTATAACATCATCCGCATAAAGCAAAGAGCTGACATTAACATCTCCAATTTTGATATCATGTTTAATACCACTTTCCTTCATAATGTGAACCATATAGATAATGAATAACAGAGGGGATAATGAACATCCTTGTCTCACACCAGATGTAACACTAAACCATCTTCCTGTACTTCCTTCAATTCTAACTGCTGACTTACAACTCAAATAAAGACTAAGTATTGCTTGATATAATGCCCCATTGACACCATATAACTGCAGCGTATTGAATAGCTTCTCTCTTGGCACCTTGTCATATGCCTTTTCCAAATCGACAAAACTTAAATACAGATCTTTGTTATATTCCCATGCTTTCTCGACTATTTGTCATAAAGTGAAGATCGATCCTGACAGCCTCTATTTGGCCTGAATCCAGCTTGTTCTTCACCAAGCTTTTCTTCCACAATTCTTCTCAACCATTTCTCAAGTATACTTGCATAGATCTTGCCAGAACACTCAGTAGAGAAATACCTCTGTAATTCTCACATGCAGTTTTATTTCCATTTTTATATATGGGTACTATGAGAGCTCTACTCCAATCATCGGGAATTCGTCCCTCAGTCCAGGCTTTCTGAACTATGCAGTGCAGCCACTGTAAGACTCTTATACCACAATACTTCAGCATTTCTGGTCGAATATCATCTACTCCTGCTGCCTTTCCACATTTCAAGCCTTTGATGGCCTTTTCTACTTCAAGTATGGATATGTATTCCTGACTGCATGCCTGGTCATTGTTTTTTACCACTGTGCTGTCATCACTGCATGTTTCATTTAGCAGTTTTTCAAAGTAATTACTCCATACTTCAAGGATATCTTTTTCTCCCGTTTTCATGTCACCTTTATCATCTCTAATTCCTTTTACAGCACTCTTTCCTCCATTCTTAAGTTTCTTCAACAACCTCCAGAATATTTTGCCACCTTCTTGATATTTATTTTCTATGTTCTTACCAAAGTCTTCCTATGACTTTTGTTTAGCTAGTTTTACACAGTGTTTAGCTTTCTTACATTTGTCTCTGTATTCTCTAAGAGCATAAGCAGACTTATTTGCCAGGAACTTTTGATATGCTTTCTCCTTTTCCTTCACTCCCTCTCTAATTTCCTGTGTCCACCATGGAGTTCTGATTTTTCTATCCTTGCTACCTCTCCACATGATTCTCTGGTGGAATTAATCAATGTTTTTTTCAGAGTTTGTCAGTGAATCTCCAAGGTTTGATTCCTGTTCTCAAACTCTTTCATTTTTTCTTCAATAATCTTTGTGTATTTTAGTTTACAGTTCACATCTGAGAGCTGCTCAACTTTTATTTGCTTTAAAACTTTCTGACATGTTATTCTTTTCAATATGAAATTAAATTTTATCCTGCTCAATACCAAATAGTGATCACTTCCAATTTCAAATCCTCTGTATGCTCTGGTGTCCTGCACCAGGGAGAAAACATCACTATCAACAGTAACATAGTCAATGAGACTTTTCTTATTCCTAGCCTCTTCTCTCCATGTGAATTTGTGCACATTTTTATGTTGGAACATGGTGTTAGTAATAACCAGTCCATGTCCTGAGCAGAAATCCAACAGATATTTGCTATTATTATTAGCTTTGCTCTTTTCTCCAAATTTTCCCAAAATATTTTTGTATGTCTCACAATCATTTCCTACTCTGCTATTTAGATCCCCAACAAGGACCAACTTTTCCTTTTTCATTGTGTCAGTTGCTTTTTCTAAAGCCTCAAAAAATTCCTCCACTTCTACCTTAGTAGAACCTTCTGTTGATATTTTCATACCATAATCTTTGGATATCTCATTTAGATCTAAAATAGCTTGTGGTCAAAAAAAAGTGGTCATTCCAACTTAGTTTATTGTGGTTGCACTGGAAGATCAGTTAAGAAGCATGTTCAGAACATTGGAGCCACATTCAATATATTAAGCCTCATAAATCAGTATCGTCTCAACACAGAATTGCCATTACCCAATATTAGTAGGTAGATGGTCACCAAACTTCTACATAATAGCATTTATAAATATCAATGTTCATTCAAAGCAAGTGCCAAAGTCCTATGATATTGGCCTAATCTAAAAATTGATTCAACATCCTGTATGAATTTTTTTTAATTGATTCCCACTAGTGGTGATCCTACCAATTTGTGATGACATTCAAAAAAGATACCTTTGTAATTCATGAATTTTACTGTTTAGATTGTATTCAGAGTTCTCTTACTGTTCAGCCTGCTCTGTGGATGTTTAATGAGATGTAAAATTGAGCATCTGTTAATGTTATAAAATAAAGTTATTTACTGTGGTATGTGTGTATCAAATAACAGTGGTACTTTCAAGCTTTCATTTAGCAAGGCAATGGTGATGATGAATTATTAAGCATAGAATGATGAAAAAATCTCACATATCTATACATACATCAATAGATTAAGTAATTTAGTCTGTTATAATGTTTTTTAGCTTATTAGAAAATTACAAAATTTAATCCTTGTTTTACATTTAATGTTTTTTATAGAAAAGAAATTTATCCAACAACTTGAAGAATGGTCACATTTCTGTTAATATCATCAGTATGTCTGATGTGACAAATTAGGCAGGAACTACTTAGACAAAATATTAAGAAAAAATATGGCAGATACAAGAAGACGTGTGAAACTCTATGCCCTGAATGCAGATCGTCAGTGGGATGATAGAGGAACAGGTCATGTATCTTCTTCATATGTAGAAAGGCTGAAGGGAATGTCTTTGTTAGTTCGAGCAGAATCAGACGGTAAGAAATCTCCCAAATTGAATAGTACTTGAATGAAAAGTTACATATTAATTTATGAGGTTCACTAATTGTGAGTTCTCTTGAACAAAATTTTGCATTTAAGAAAAACATTTTGAAATTTCTCTCACATCATATGTATTTATGTTATTCAGATGTCAAAGAATGGTTGGGAGATAAGCATTTACTATTGTAGATATTTTAGAAGGTTTTTTTTTTTTATGTAGTACAAGGCTTGTTAAATATGAACGAGGTGTTCATTATACAGTTATCACTGTAAGTTGCTCATAACTTAAGAAATATTAACTAGAATGAAGTGATTAACAAATGGTTAACTATTTTCTCTGAATATCACAAAACAGTGCAAGTGCTGAGAGCATAGTAGAAATTTACAGCTATAATCATTTGTTTGAATTTCCCATAGGTCTCTTGCCAACTTATCTTTCCCACATATGTTAATAAGCACAATCATCTGTTGCAGCCAAGTAACTTGGCATTATAGAAACTTAATCGCTGCTATTAAGTAGTCAATCCTATGTGCATAGTGCTGTTCAGATAATCTTTAAATTGAGTTATCTTGTTGTTCCTGACCAAAAAATAAAACTATTGTCTATGTCAGTGGTGTTCAACCTTTTTTACTGCACGAGCTACTTTTCTATAAAAAGTTATTCGGTGAACTACTCGCTTATATAGCTCACGTTCCCCGAACTTGATGTCTGATTACTCACAAATAAACAACTAAAAAAAAATACACAACTTAAAAAAAAATTTATTTATCACTTTTAATTATTTTAATACAACAAAAAAAAATAACAAATATATTGGAATAAAATATTTATTTCTCTATTTTGGAAAACCCAAGTTAGAAAAAACAACAGATTGATTACAAACTCACAAGTTACAGAAAATGCTGGTTGATTAAAAAAAAAGTTAATGTGAAATTTGGCATTGTTTGGACCCTGCAATATTTTCATAGTCAAGTTGATATGAAGAAGTGGCCAATCGCAGACAATCATCCAAATGATCATTTCTAATTTGGTTTCTTAATTGATTTTTTATGATGGTCATATTTGAAAAAGTGGATTCTGACAAGTATGTCGATCCGAAACACGATGGAATATTTCGCTCAATATCAATTAATATTGGGATTTTTTCTTGTGCATACTTCCAAATGACTTCATTGTTTATTGATTTTAAATGTAAACTATTCTGAATGTTTATTATCTCAAGTTCTACTTCAGCTTGGTTTATATCAAACAGCCCACTAATTTTATTTGAAATTTCTGTGATGTTCAAGTTTTCTTAAAATGGATTATTGGTAAAAGATACAATCATTTCACTTTTATTAAAATCTTTAAATCTTGAATTTATTTCTTCCTCAACTAATTCTATTTCACGAATAAATTCTTTTAAATCATAGCGAAGCATTTCTTGATTTTGTTCAAAAATTTTAATAAATATGGGAGATGTCTAAATTCGCGGTCATATTTTTCTTTAATAAAAGTAAGTATTTTGGAAAGTTTTTATTGAACTTAACATGTCAATTAAATTTTTATCTCTACCGTGTAACTCTAAATTTAAATTGCTTAATTCGTACAGAAATCTACTAAAAATGATAAGTGTAACAACCATCTTTTATCACTCAATTGTGGATAAAATCTCCTTTTTCATCAAGAAAAATTTTTATATCGTTAATTAATACAAGAAATCTTTCTAAAAATTTACTTCTGCTGAGCCAGCAAACATTATTGTACAATAGAAGTTCCCTATCATGATCTGCCTGTAATTTCCTTGAATAGAATAAAATTCTATTCGAGGAAAAGCACTGCTGTTGCAGGGCTTTTCCTCGAATAGAATTTTAAATGTAATATCCAAAACATCTTTTGTGTTTAATCTTTTACTACACAGTATTTGTTGCTGAATAATACAGTGGTGTGTTAAAAAATCTGGATATTTGTCATCATTTTTACATAATGAAATGAAGCCTGATTTATTACCTATCATTGCAGGAGCACCATCAGTAGTAATAGACACAAGTTTAAAAAAGCAGAAGTTTGTGTTGTTTCACAAATTCATCAAATGCTGATAAAATGTCTTCTCCCCTAGTCCTTCCCAATAATGGTATAATTTTCAAAAGTTCTTCGTTACTTGAATAATCTTGAAATACCATGCAAATAAATACCATTGACTGAGCAATATTAGTGAAGTCATTTGATTCATCAAATTGTAATGAAAACACAACTCACACAGGTGAATGTCTGACATTAACCTGGCCTGGAAACTTTTCTTCGGCAATTTGAAACCTTGTCCGCGGCCTAGAAGTAGTCTCTCTCTAGTGATGTCTCGAACCGAGAAGCTCCTTTCTGGAAGCGGGAAGCTCCTCTCTCAAGCAACGTGGATCTGGGCAGTCTCTCTGACAGCAATTCTGGAACCGGGACCCCTTCTGTCCATTTTTATTAGGCCTCCTCTGAGATCTCGCATGAAGTTTGGCAACCCCAAAAGAATCGGTATGACTCTTTCATCTTAAGTTTCAAGTTCGGCACTCCTTTGGTTCTCCTCCGCTTTCTTTCGATTGTAAGTTGCCGGCCAACAGAAAGTTGTTTGAACTCTTTCTGACTGACTTCGGAGATGTTTACACTTAGAGCCTGCAGGCCTTTCTCACACATACAAGTTTCAATAACAATCTTTCTAATGCCGCCATGTACAGCTTTGGCAACAAAAACATTGCCTTTGTTTTTAACACTCTAACATATTCTTATTAAAGCAGTATATACAGTTAGCTTCAAAAGAGTTATTTACAAAAACATATAATACAAACTATACCAAGACAAACAAAGTTTATTTTTTTACAATATTCACATGGGACTTAACCTAAGTAAAAAATCGATGTAATGTGCTTTGGAATATTTAATATTTAAGCTGCAATCGAGTTTTTACACTTTGCTTATAATTGTATTCACTCGGCTCGCTGTTTGACTTTCACTAATCCAAATTAATTCATTTACCCGGACTTATAAGAAAATTACTGATTTGACAATTTTAACGAAAAATAAATAAACAATAGCAGTACACTTAAAGCGAATTAAAAATAATACAAAATAATGATAAATAAAATATTATGTTTTCAATTTTAATTAAATTTGTAAGTAAGGAGGAATACACAAGAGATTGACCAAAAATCACTCCCCAGTCGATTGCAGTCGACGGGTTGAACACCCCTGTTGTATACGATGCTTAGTGTGTATTCTCAAATTGTCTACTCAACGTCCCCCCTGAAGAATAAATCCTGAGTGTGCTACTGCACACAATAGCGAGCAAATTAATCCGAATACTTCCAAAGAGTATTTATGTTTAGATATATATATATATATAACCTCGGCTGTCTTTCGGAATTATTTTTATTGCTGGCTTTCTTCAAGAATGACAGTATTAAAAATAATCTTGCCATGTATATCTTAGTATTGATCAAAGGTATGCTGTCCTAAAACTGTTGATGATCAACAGTTGAAAAAAAAAAAAAAAAAAAGATCAAAAATTATTACTCATCATCATCATCATCAAATTCCTGCCATGTACCCTCAAGGGGTGTACAGGATATGACAGTACTACATGAAAAAAATTACATCATTACTAACTTCCTATCTACAATTTTCCTCCAAATCAGTCTGTTACTTGTCAAGACTCCAACATTATCAGATCTTATATTTCTATCGTCTAAGGCACTTTGTACCGTATCAATCCATCTATATCTTAGTCTTCCTCTGGGTCGTTTTCCTGCCAACCTGGCAGAGAACACTTGTTTTGCTAATCTTTCCTCTCCCATTCTATTTAAGTGACCATACCATCTGAGATTAGCTCTGCTAACGCATTCCTGGATGCTGACAATGTCAAGTTCTTTCCTAATATCCTCATTTTTAATATGATGTTGCCATTGATGCCATCTGTTCACGCCTCTAATCTTTCTCAGGACTCTCATATCTGCGGTCTCTAGTCTTTGGTCAAGTGTTTTACTTCTGACCCAGCTCTCAGATCCATAAGTTAAAATTGGTTTGAACACAGTCTTGTATACAGCTAATTTAGTGTTCCGACTAATTTCTTTCTTATTCCATATGAATTTATTCAATTGACTTCCCACGATACCAGCTTTGCTGATTCTGTTGTCTATTTCTATATTTAGTTTTCCATCTTCAGTAAAAATTGTGCCTAAGTAGCTGTAATGTTTTACTTGTTCCACAGGTTCTCCATTCACAACACAGTTGACATTTTCAATGATTCTGCCTATTTTCATTGTCTTTGTCTTTTTATTGCTGACCTTCATACCATATCTATTACAACAGCTATTCAATTTAGTCAGAGAATCTTGCAGAATTGTAGCGGATTTATTTAGAAGTATAACATCATCCGCATAAAGCAAAGAGCTGACATTAACATCTCCAATTCTGATATCATGTTTAATACCACTTTCCTTCATAATGTGATCCATATAGATAATGAATAACAGAGGGGATAATGTACATCCTTGTCTCACACCAGATTTAACATTAAACCATCTTCCTGTACTTCCTTCAATTCTAACTGCTGACTCACAACTCAAATAAAGACTAAGTATTGCTTGATATAATGCCCCATTGACACCATATAACTGCAGCGTATTGAATAGCTTCTCTCTTGGCACCTTGTCATATGCCTTTTCCAAATCGACAAAACTTAAATACAGATCTTTGTTATATTCCCATGCTTTCTCGGCTATTTGTCGTAAAGTGAAGATCTGATCCTGACAGCCTCTATTTGGCCTGAATCCAGCTTGTTCTTCACCAAGCTTTTCTTCCACAATTCTTCTCAACCGTTTCTCAAGTATACTTGCATAGATCTTGCCAGGAACACTCAGTAGGGAAATACCTCTGTAATTCTCACATTCAGTTTTATTTCCCTTTTTATATATGGGTACTATGAGAGCTCTACTCCAATCATCGGGAATTTGTCCCTCTGTCCAGGCTTTCTGAACTATGCAGTGCAGCCACTGTAAGACTCTTATACCACCATACTTCAGCATTTCTGGTCAAATATCATCTACTCCTGCTGCCTTTCCACATTTCAAGCCTTTGATGGCTTTTTCTACTTCAAGTATGGATATGTATTCCTGACTGCATGCCTGGTCAGTGTTTTTTATCACTGTGCTGTCATCACTGCTTGTTTCATTTAGCAGTTTTTCAAAGTAATTACTCCATACTTCAAGGATATCTTTTTCTCCTGTTTTCATTTCACCTTTATCATCTCTAATTCCTTTTACAGCACTCTTTCCTCCATTCCTAAGCTTCTTCAACAACCTCCAGAATATTTTGCCACCTTCTTGATATTTATTTTCTATATTCTTGCCAAAGTCCTCCCATGACTTTTGTTTAGCCAGTTTTACACACTGTTTAGCTTTCTTACATTTGTCTCTGTATTCTGTAAGAGTAAAAGCTGACTTATTTGACAGGAACTTTTGATATGCTTTCTTCTTTTCCTTCACTGCCTCTTTAACTTCCTGTGTCCACCAGGGAGTTCTGATTTTTTTATCCTTGCACACAACCTCACCACATGCCTCTCTGCCAGAATCAATGAATGTTTCCTTCAGAGTTTGCCACTGAATCTCCAAGGTTTGATTCCTGTTCTCAAACTCTTTCATTTTCTTTTCAATAATATTTCTGTATTTTAGTCTACAGCTCACATCTGAGAGCTGCTCAACTTTTATTCGCTTTAAAACTTTCTTACATGTTATTCTTTTCAATATGAAATTCAATTTTATCCTGCTCAAGACTAAATAGTGATCACTTCCAATTTCAAATCCTCTGTACACTCTGGTGTCCTGCACCAGGGAGAAAACATCACTATCAACAATAACATAGTCAATGAGACTTTTCTTATTCCTAGCCTCTTCTCTCCATGTGAATTTGTGCACATTTTTATGTTTCGAACATGGTGTTAGTAATAACCAGTCCATGTCCTGAGCAGAAATCCAACAGATATTTGCCATTATTATTAGCTTTGCTCTTTTCTCCAAATTTTCCCAAAATATTTTTGTATGTCTCACAATCATTTCCTACTCTGCTATTTAGATCTCCAACAAGGACCAACTTTTCCTTTTTCATTGTGTCAGTTGCTTTTTCTAAAGCCTCAAAAAATTCCTCCACTTCTACCTTAGTAGAACCTTCTGTGGGACCATAGGCACAAATAAGTCTCATTGTCCAGTTCCCCATTCTCATATTTGCCCACATTACTCTACTTGAGACTGACTGCCATTCAAGAAGATTAGCCTCGTATTTTGTGTTGAATACTTGGGAGCTGTGTAAATATGGCTTGACCAGTGATTTTATGCAGACGAATTTTGATGTATGTGGTGATGAGATTTTAGAAGATATCTTGAAGTTCCTTTTTGTGATTTCAGTTTTCCTACTTTTGACTGCCAAACTAATCACTGCTGGATTTTTACATAAATTATTTAAGTGGTTTTGGGCCATCTGAAGGTTACCCAGTTAGTGCACATCATCATCCTTAAAGCAGTGACTTTATGTGGGTTTTGCTGACTCTTCAAGAGTTATTCCATACCCATTTCCTGTGAGTCTGGAAACATACTCAATGGTAATTAAAAGATATGGTGTTATAGATTATATTCTGTTATAGATTTTTAATATGGTAGGAAGAAGTAGTATGATTCCTCTATAATCATTTTCTGAGTTGTTTAGATTGCTTTTTTTTTTTATGATATTAGTATTATTAGGCTTTCTCACCATTGTGATGGAATGTTGAATGGATTTTTCTGGTATCATAATTGTGTATTTTTGTACATCTATTGAAGAAGTGTACCATAAAGAATGCTATATGTAGGTGCCATGTCCTTTTGATATTCGTATGTAGTGTTTTATATAAATTTATGTATGTGCACACATACACACTTGCCCTTCAGTGTATGTTATCAGGTTAAAAAAAATTGCATCTTCTTCTAGCTCTACAACTTTTTATTGGTTTTGGCTTGCTTCACAATATTTTTCCATTCTACTCTATTTAGTGTAGTACTTTTCCAATTCCTAACTTTACGAATTCTAAGGTCTTTCTCAACCTCATTTAACCATCTCTTTTTAGGTCTTCCTCTTCTTCTTTGTCCAATTATTTTCCAATTATATATATTTTTGACTCCTACTTTCTTCCATTCTTTCTCAATGGCCTATCCATGCTATTCTTTGTGCCTTAATCAATCTAACAGTATCTTCTCCTTTTATTAATTCGTTACTTTCACTATTTATTCTTATTCTCCAATTGTCCTTCTTCTCTTCAATTGGTCCATAAATTTTTCTCATTATAACCTGTTCTCTTCGTTTTGAGGTAGTCAATGATTTACATCCATATGTTATTACTGGTCTAATAAACGATTTATAAATTACAATTCTTATCTATAACTCTACTACCTAATAATCCTTTATACATGTGATGGCATTTATTTTCAGCTATTATTCTATTATTTATTTCTTCTGCTATATTATTCATTATTGTTATTAGGGATCCTAAATATTTAAAATGATTTACTGATTCAAAATTATAGCCATCTATACAACATTTAAAGCAGCATTTTGCAACTGTGGGCAGTTAGTTTTGTTGAGGGGAGGGTGAAATAATGAAAACCAATTTAAAATGTTTTAAGACTAAGTAGATATATATACAGGGTGTTCGGGATAAATTTGACAGTTTCGTAAGGAAAAAGAAAATCTTCTTTGTATCTATTAAATTTAATGAATTGACAAAAAAACATTACAGGCAGAGTTAATTACAATACTATCAACAAGATTTACTCAAAATAACCACCATTAGCATCGATCACAGCTTCAATTCTGCTTCGGAACCTCGAACAAGCTGATGCTACAGTCTCCCTGGGAAGGGCCGCAAAAACTGTTTTAATTTTATCCATTAACTGGGCTTTTGTATTACTGGAAGTGCGATTGGTGTCTTTTTCAACTGCGCCCCATACAAAATAATCCATGGGGTTAAGGTCTGGGGAGTTTGGAGGCCAAACATTTGGACTGGTGAAGTCGTAGAAATTTTCAGACAACCATTTTTGACTTTTCCCAGAGGTGTGGCAAGGGGCCGAATCCTGCTGCCATACATACGGCCTACCATTGGCTACCCTTGTTATCCAGGGCTTGACTACAGTTAGCAACTCCACGAACAAAGCCCGAATTCCAATGCCAGGGTTCTTCAACACCTGTTCCTGCAGATTTGCGAGGAATTCTGCTGTACGAACGCAATCAGATCGTCTGCTAGGGATCTTTCTTCTTGCTACATCCTCGTAGTCACCATTGCAAGTCTCTAGTTCATGCCTGATTGTTTTTACGGTATTCAGGGAGCATTGGGCAGCAGTCGTAATATCCTTATTTTGATGGCGGGCACGAATCATCATGATACAAGTTATTCTCTTCCATGATTCAGGTGGGTTCCAGCTATCCATCCTTTCTGACATCTTGTATGTGAATGAAGAAGGGTCCAAACTTTTAAATGAAGAGAAGTGTGTGTTAATACATGTAACTTACGGAAAAATATAATTAATTATAAATATGTCAAATTTATCCCGAACACCCTGTATATATATTTTTTTATCTTAAAAGAAATGTATTTAATTTTTGTTATTTTTCTTTTTTTAATGGGAAAAAAATCACACATTGGTGTTGGTTTATACAAATTTAAACAAATTCTGCTTCCTGTGTATTTTGGCACTTAAAAATATTAGTAAATATATGCTTATTCATATAAGTTTCATTTCAAAGGTATTAATAAAAGCACAAAAAAAAGCTTACAAACGCAAAATTTTGCGCTTTAAATGACTGTTTCATTGCTAGTGTACACAGGTGCTGGCAATGCGCGGAAAGAATATGCTTGGTGCTTTATAATATACATGTCTGTATTACGATTTTTTTTTTTTTTTTTTTTTTTTTATGGGGGCAGTGAAATATTTTTAAATTTTTCCAAAGGGGCCTTTACATCCATAAGTTTGGGAAGCACTGATTTAGAGGATATTCTATTTCCATTTTTTCCATATTACATATATTTAGTTTTTTGTTCATTAATTTATAAACCAACTTCTTTTGCATTTAAATCTAATTCTTTGAACTTACTTTCTAACACTTTTTTGGTATGACTAATTATTGTAATATCATCTGCATATGCACAAATCTTATAGATTTATCATTAATATAGCCTCTTATATTGAGTTTTCTTATTATATATTCAAGTGTCAGATTAAACAAACTTGCAGACAACTCATCTCCCTGTCTCACTCAAACTTATTAGAATGCTTCTGTTAACTCGCCTTGTATTTTAACCCTTGTCTTAGATCTTTCTATTGTTATTTCACTCATTCTAACCATTTTCATGAGATTCCCAATCTTAAGATATTAATCATTTTTGTCTATTTATTTCATCAAAAGCCTGTTTAAAATCAATATATAAATTATATAACTCTATCCTCAGCCATAGCCAAGTTAGCCAGTCTTGGGCATGGACAGCAGGGTTTTTTCCCCAGTTTATTCTGGGGTTTTTCATCCCGCAAAGCAGGCAAACTGGCATTGAGAACTCAACACTACAGGTCATAGGATACACCGGAGCATAAGGCTGACCACCTTATCCTGTAAACGGAGTGAGGTCCGATGATCAATGGACCCTCGACACCGCAAGGTAAAAGAGGGTATAAGGAAGATGAGATGAGATATTATATTCCATACATTTTTCATGTATATTCCTTAACATAAATATATTATCAGAGGTAGATCTCTTTGGTCTAAAACCAGATTGGCAATCTCCTAAAATTTCTTCAGTATATGGTTCTAATCTACTATTTATTAAACTTGATAAAATTTTATCAATCATTGCTAAATGTTTTCTCCAGTATTCCATTTCTCAATTCTTTCTGCTTTTCCTATATTTATTATTGATATTCTGTACATCAGTTTTACACGAACCAAAATGTGGTTCAATGATTGATGAAGCCCATCTTTTAGAAATCAAAACATGATCCATCTAATTACAATCATTAGTAGCTGGAATAATCCATGTTCCTAAATGTATCTTTTTATGTGGACAATTTGTACTCATTACTCTTAATTTATTAGTTATAATAAAAAGGTGGCACACCTTTTGGCAACTTCTATAGGTAAAGATGACCTCGCTATTGCTTCTGCCTGGTATCTCCACCTTTGGGCCTGGCTCCCACTTAAGAGACCTCAATAAAGGTCGAAACTAGTCTGGGTAGTGGCCCTTCCCTTAATGCATAACATTATACATATCCACAAGGAGATGTGTTTTGCATTATGGGAGATACTGGGATAGGAGTGATAGTATCTTGCTCCACCTTTGCTACGAGTTGCCCGGTGTTGTACTACCTTACCACAGTCCTGAAGATATTTTCAGGTGCAAACTTTGTTTGCTCACGCTTGGATAAAGGATTAAACTAAATTTATTATAGTCTAACCAAGTGAAAAATAAACTTTCAACATCAAATAATTTATTAATTGTTGCAAACTGAGCTGTAGACTATACCTTCTAACTATGCCTTCCAAGCACCTCTTTATATATATATATATATCTTAATTTAGCATTAAAGTCTCCTAATATTATCATGGTATCATTTTGGGTATGCCTTCACATGATTTTTGTAAATCATCACAAAATTGTTCGATAACATTTTCATCAGCATTCTCAATTGGAGCATAAATATTTATAAATGTAATGTCATGAAATTTACCGTTAATACATATTTTACACATTCTCTCATTTATTGGTTTAATTCTAATATTGATTTGTAGACCTTTTTTGTTATAATAAAACCAACTCCATGTTCCCCATGTTTTATAGGACCACTAAAGTAGAACTTATAATCTTTTTTATTAATAACTCCCTGTCCTTTTCCATCTTATTTCTTGTAAGGCTGTGATATCCATACCATATTTCAATAATTCTTCTGCTACATTTTACATTTTACCAGCCTGTAATAACGTTCTGACAGTCCATGTTCCGAATTTCATAATATTTCTCGTTAACCTTTTCCTTTGCAAACGTCATTTTTGTAGTCAGTCCGGTTTTGTATTTTTTAGCCTTCTCAACAAAATATTTTTTCTAGGAATGGGTTGTTAGCCCATTGCCAAACCCTCCTCCTTTATCCCGGCTTGAAACCAGTAACAGTAACGATGAGCTACTCAATTCACCCATCAAATACTGCAGGCAGAATTATCAAAATTACATCATAAAGGAAAAATATATGCTGCTCTGACATAGTTTGACATAAGGAATATGAAAGAGTTAGCACTTTGCCAAATCATGTGAAGAGGGGGATGAAAGTGCGGCTATGAAAAAACATGGAAGCCTATATCACACATTTGTCCATCTCATTAAACAAATACAGCTACACTGGTTTCTGTTAATTAAGAAACAAAGTGAAAAATTGCAATAACTGGGGTGGGGGGGGGGGGCATATTAAAAGCAGGTGCATTATGTAAAAAGTAATGCTGAGCATTTATTGTACAATGGAGAGCACTCTCAGCGGAATATTACAAATGGGCCACAAAGGACTAGAAGTCTGCCAAAGTCACGTGGAGGTAGCAAAGATGGTTGCTTCCTGAGTCTTTCTGTGGTTCATAGACTAGAACTAATTCCAACAGCTACAAACAGCATCTTAGAAATACAGTGAAGGAATGCCACAAACTTTGATCTGGAGAACCAGGGATACGTCATCGTCTCTCTAATATCCATGAAAGGGGATGCATATAGTAGATATTGATTAATGGTTTGGGGAGGCATCTCATTGGGTGGACACGCTGACCTGTATGCACTTCCTGGTGGAACCATGAATGTTGCAACTTACAGAGACGGGATCCTGGACCCCTATGTTCATTTGTATGCAGACACAAAAGAGAGACATCTTACAAGACAATAATGACCTTCCTTATCGAGCAGAGTTTGCAGACCAACATTTTCAAAGGAGACATACTGTATGTATATGTGTATGAACTGGCCAGCCAGATTAAGGTCTTCTGACCGTAATCTTATTGAGTGTCTGGGATGCTCTAGGTGTGTTGCTGCTTTCAATTCCTAGACACCATTGTAAACATTGTGAAGGATGACGACATTCCTTATTGAGGCACTTTTTTGAAAATTTCATTTTGAACTCTTGTTTTGACCATTGTCTTCATGTACCCATAAATTATCTCATCTCATCTCATCTTCCTTTTACCCTCTTTTATCTTGCGGTGTCGAGGGTTTGTTAATCATCAGACCTCAAACCATTCACAGGATAAGGTAGTCGGCTCTATGCCCCAGTGTATCCTATGTCCTGTAGTGTTGAGTTCTCAAGGCTGGTTTGCCTGCTTTGCAGGATGAAAAACTCCAGGATAAACTGGGGAAAAACCCTACTACTGTCCACACCCAAGACCGGCTAACTTGGCTATGGCTGAGGAAGATCCTTCAGCTCCTCACGTCACCGACAGGAATGGAACCTAGGACACTCTTTCCCTAGGCATATGGTTGTAAAGTGCACAGCCACTAGGCTAGCTGCGCAGACCCCATAAATTATTTATAATTATTGTAGAGATTTCTTTTACATTTCATATCATACTGCTTTTGAGCAACTTGCATAAAAATTCATCATATAGATTTTGAATTATCGTGTTTTTTTCTCTCTCTTTGTTACTTAATTTATGGAAACCTCTCTCTGTGTGTGTGTGTGTGTGTGTGTGTGTGTGTGTGTGTGTGTGTGTGTGTGTGTGTGTGTGTGTGTGTGTGTGTGTGTGTAAATTATGATTTATATACTGTTCTTTAAGAGATGCTTGTGCCATGAGAGGTTTCTTTAAATTGACACACACACACACACACACAAAAAAAGAATAAGTAACTATTTATTTAAGGCCATATATTTCAGCTTGAATATTGCAGGCTATCATTACTTGCAACAACAGTTAATTACAAGGTAGAGCAGGAACAATGGATTGACTTGAAAAAGTAAGAGCTGCATGATTATAAACATAAAACAATGCAATGGTATAACTGAGGGAATATTAATTCATTAGGTATTTAAAAAAAAAAAAACTTTAGGGATGTGTGATTAGAATTAGACTTTCCCATATCTTAGATAGAGAGAGGCAATTATTCCGATTTAAGTTTGGACAGTAAAGTAAGACCTCATTTAAACAACTGTTCAAATTTATACTGACATCAGTGTAGTAAGCATGTTTCAGATCATAGGATATTGTGGTCTGTATCTATTCCATTCTGTGCCAAGCCAGATTTTTCAGATTTACTGTTGCTAATATAAGATTTGGTATTCTTGTATTCTCTTGTCCATTTTGTCCAATGTAAGAACGATGACAGTTACAAGGAACTTGGTGGACACCAGGGAGAGCTAGAGGAGACTGTTTATCTTTGGAAGATGGAAACCATGCTGATAATTTGTTGATAAGAAGAAAAGAGCCATTAAATGGTATTTAAGAATTCTGCAAATGAGTTCTGAGATGCCTAGTAACATAAGGGATTGAATCTGGGCATGCTGTTTTTCCTTGTTATTTGATCTAGGATTATAGGAATTAAAAAGCTGTTGTGTGGTCCTTTCTGAGAAACCACCGAGTTTCATATATCATTTAGTCTTTAAGCGTTCCTGCTATAATAGTTGAGGTGTAGAACTAATAGTATGAGCACATCATAATAAAGTTTTAATAGTTGCAGTCTTCTGTGATGAATGGTAAGCTGATTACTGTTGAATATAGCGTTCAGTAAAAGTTGGCTTTCAATAAATGGAAATAATTAATTCACCTGTTGGTGAGAAGAGGAGTAGAATATCTAAAAATAATTTGTTTTTTTCCATTTCCATAGTAAATTTTTGTGGATGTAGATTGTTTATATTGGGTGGGGGGGGGGGGGGGGCAATGTTTCTTCATTATGGGGCCAGATAGCAAAAACATTGTCTATATAATGAACCCAAAATGAGGGCTGATGGTGTATGGATGAGAAAAGGGTGTCTTCTACGTGTTCTAAATAAACTTTAGTGAGGAGTGGACTTCCTGCTGCGGTTTCTTCACTGACCGTATTTATTTATTGCTTAAATAAATAGTATTACTTATCTTGTGTTTTTCATTTAATTTAAGATATATATTTTATTTTATTTATTTATTAATTCTTTTTTTAAGGTTCCTTATTGTTGGAGTCAAAAATTCAGCCAGATACAGCTTATCAAAAGCAGCAGGTATGTGGAATATTTATATATACTATCTAAATGATCTTATATTTTTACAGTTGACTTCATAACTTGTTCTCTGCAACATAAAAATAAATTCACATGGAGATAGCACAAAAAAAAATAGATATTAAGAAGATGTAGGAAAGTCTTATTGTTGATATGTTTTATCTGACTGTTGTGAGAAACATACAATTTGAAATATGGAATGATCACCTTCAGCTGGATAAAAATCATTGGCATTCTCATCATCTCAAGGGGAAAGGGTTTGAAAATAAGAACCAAACTATAGGGACATGCAAATTCTGGAAAAAACCCCAAAAAAACAATGATTGAAGCAGGGAGTTAAAGAAGCAGTTCTTAGATAAAAGAATCATAAAAAAAGTTCCTGGCTAGTAATTGTGCATCTTAAGAGAATATAGAAAAAAATGTGAGAAAGCAGTTTCATTTGGGGGGGGGGGGGGGGTGAGAGTAAAGAAAGAGCCTTGGAATGTAGAAAATCAGTATCATGATAGCGTCAGAATGTGCTGATGATTATTGAAATAATTTAGAAAGGGAGGAATGAGTAACCTAAAAGCAACTTGGAAATTATAAAGGCATATAATCTTAGCAGCATGTTCATTTGTGCCTTTTTACATAGAGAATTGGAATGTCACATATTTCCTCTTGATTTTAGAGAATGTAGAGAGAAATGGCGTAATTCCTCGGGTTATTTGTGGATTGTAACCGTGGAGTAGGTTTTGCTGGATAGTATCTATTTCTTGTGAAGAGCAGATTTTATGGACTCCTGATTTTGAGACTGAAGGCGAAATTTGCAGAGTCAATTTCCCTTTATAAAAAGGGTACCTCTGAATATGCTGCTTAAGATATGTTGGGAAATTTCATCGTACTGCAATCTTCAAACTAATCAGCTGAATCTGTGAACTCTTATCTTCTAAAGGCAAACTTTCTCATTTATTGTTACCTTGTTTATGGGAAGTGCATTTTTCTACAGTTTATCCTACATCTACCAAAGACAGATCACTTGAAAAATATATTTTTGAATTTTCACCATCAAAGTTATATTTAGTTGATGAAACCTCATAAATTTAGACTGGCACAACATGGAATTGACACTAACCATCGAAAGATCCATTGGAACTATACAACATTACTGCATGGTAGTATTTATAAATATGAAACATATATAATTTTATTAAGTTTTTTTTTTTTTTTTAATGTTGTTATAGTCAAAAATTGAGCATTGCATGTTTTTTAAAAATATTTATCCCACACTATGAGAGGTACAAGAATCTATAGCACATCAGTGCCATGTGTTAGGTATGTGACTGCATTATTCAAACTGTAGCATTCAAATATCCATTGATCTTCAAGATGTAAAACAAAATATTTTTATTTCATTGATTAAAGTTTGAATAATGCTTGAACAACTCAATTTCATGAACAGAATTTTTAATGCAAAAATAAATAAATTTCTGTTTTGCAGGAAACATTAATAGTTTGGTCTGAAGGAGACAATTATGATTTAGCTCTTAGTTTTCAAGAAAAAGCAGGATGTGATGAAATATGGGAAAAAATATGCCAGGTAACTTTTTTAGTATCTTAATATATCAATATTTCATTGAGATTACTGCATGCTTTGTATATGCAAAGTTGTCCTAATATGGGTCTGATATCTCTAAAGGGTGGGAGTCTGTTGGCTGATTATTGTCCACTGTTATCTACTGAGGTGCTGTCAGTGAGTAATAATAAAAAAAATCAATGCAGTGATAAAATTTGCCAAAATGGCAGTAGAAAATTGTCATTTTGGGATACTGATCAGCTGAGGGATATATATTCTTCCCAGGGAATTTACATATCTCATTCAGTGAGAACAGATGCCTTTCAGTTGGAAATGTCTAGGATCAAATCCAGTCTAGGAAATAAAGAACCTTTATAAGGGCATTTCATTTGAAGATAACCAGGTGCATTCAGGAAGCAAAAACATTATATAATATACTGGCCTCATAGTTTTACATGAAAGTATAAATATGGACAAAACTTTTTAGAAAATATTTCTTCTCCTTAAAGAACATTTATTTTATTTATAGAATATGAAATTATAAAAATGAATATCCAGAATTAATGTTTAAATTTTGAAATGTTACATTAACTTAATGTAACATTGAAATTATAATGAACTAAATATATGCAGACTATATCATTAAAATCCAAAATTAGGTAAAAAAACCTGAAATTCTGAATCACAAGTTTAGAATTTTTTTTACTTTATGGATGATGAATCTAACACAACATTGAGCCTGATACTCATACAAATTTCATAAAGTTTACTTAAACGTTGAATTCTAACAGAACAGTATCAATTTTTGCCTGTACATCATTGGGTTTCTTTCCATCTAGGACAGAGACCTAATGATAGTCTGACATTTACACCAGTGCAATCAGTTTTCTCATCCCTTCACTGACTGATCTGATTGCAGACTAATGTTCATCACTTGTGTCACATTCTTTATAATTGGAGATGACCAATTATAAAGTTGAACTACTACTGAAGTTTCCAGGTTATTTTTGATTTTAACAGCACAGGCTACTGTTTAGTTCACTATGCATATTTCAAGTGAGTGACATTAATTTAAACTAATGAAACATTTTGAAATTTTAACTTGAATTTTGGATTTATAATTTTATATCCTTCTACTTTATCTCTCATTGTTGTTTGCATTTGTACTTTTTCATGTTTCAATTTTATGTACTTTATGTATGGCTTCTGCCAATCCTTTGTATTTTGTTATCAGTGTATAATTTCACACAATTTTCTTTGTTCTGTTTCCTGCAATTTCTTTTGTTCTGCTTCCATGATTTCCTTTGTTTTTTGTGATTTCTCTGGTTTTATATGCAGCAATTTTGATTTTTTTTGCTTTTATTTCTCAAGAATTTTTAATATCCTTCACTTTGTGATATTTCAAGTAATTTTTGTTTTCTTTATTGTCATTTCCTTTTATTTCAGGAGAATGGAGTTTTAGGGGAAGGGGAGGCAATTCAACATTTTTCCCTTAAATTTATTATAGCCAACCTTGCACTATAACAATGTTTGGTCCCTAATGGTTTGGTATAGCAAGCATCTGCTGTAGTAGATATCAACCTGGATATCACAGAAATGAAGATGGGCTGGTATTCTCTATTGGCTTAACTAAACCAAAATATCAGCTGGTACATTTGCCCAGTTAAACAAAGTCCCCCTGTTATTTTTATCAGGGAACTAGGGTGAATGAACATCAGAAGTCAGCTTTTGGAACAGACTCCAAATCATCATCATCATCATCACCAGAAATCAAGATATGAACTATCAGCATGAAAGGTATCATTAGAAAGGAAATATAAACTAGCAGAAGAAAGAATACACAGGTGCATGTTGACATAATTGGTGTAACAAACAAAAGATCAAAAACTGGCAAGATTCTTCTAAAACAAACACAAGATGTTGTATTCAAGCAATAATGATCGGGAAAGGAAGGAATAGGAATAATATTGAACACTAAATATGAGGATAATCTTGAATGGAAAGCAATGTTTTAGAGTGATGTGTGTGCAAAGATCTAAATGTGGAATTGGACAATAAGACTTAGTCTGTGCCACAGAAGGACCTCCTAAGGAAGAAGTAGAGGAATTTTTTGAGTCACTAGAGCAGCTGACTTAAAGAAAATGGAAAAAGTGGTACTTGTTCGGGATCTAAACAGCAGCGTAGTAAGGGAATCCCACCAGGCATATTGGGGGGGAAATTTAGAGAAAGGGTTAATGCTAATAATAATGGTATCTGCTGGATTTCTGCTCAGCATAAGGACCAGACATTACTAACACCATGTTCCAACATAAAGATGCGTGCAAATTGCAAAGAATACAGATATAAAGAATAAGTTAAGAAAAACTCAATGTATAGGCTTTTGTAGGTAGTGATATCTCCTCACTGGTTTAGGACACAGGTGCAAACAGGAAATTTGAAACAGCAAGAGATCATCACTTAGTTTTGAGTATGATGAAACTGAATATCATATTTAAAAGAAAAGTGTGCAAGAGAGTTTAAAAAGATTCAAGGGTTGAGCTGCTTTTGGAAATGAACTGTAGGCTCAGATATATATATATATACTGTTTGGAAAGACGTCGGCAGATATCCCCCCCCCCCCCAAATGGGCAAGGTGCATTATGCCATTTAATAAGTCATATTTGTAGCCAGTATAAATTGGAGGAATGTGATGCTATCAAGTTAGTGTAACTGTATCAGGTGAAATTGCTGCGAGAAGAGAAATGAAGGAGTTTGAAAGAGGTGTTCTGATAGGATTCCATGCTACAGGCATCTGTTCGGCAAACTCTTGACAGATTAGGCCATCCCTGGTTAACAGTCAGTGATACCATACTGAGATGGAAACGCAGGGAGTCAACTACAAGTGCTACTCAGTGGATGACCCACCACACTCGCCAAATGTGACTGTAGGGTGCTTCAAATGATAACATGTAAAAATCGCCATTTGTCACCAACATGTTGAATGTGGAGTATTGGGCATCAACTAGAATACAAATCTGCATTAAATATTCAGAACTGACGCTCACAACATGGGTTTCTATGATGGGACTGCATTGTGCAAGTCCCACATTATCCAAACCACAAGCAGCAATGTCTTCAGTGGTACAAAGAGCATGTACGGTGGGATGCAGAAGCTTGGTAAGCTGTTACAGAGTGACAAATTGTGCTACACAATTACCAAGCAGACGCACTCTGGTGAATGTCTCTTACCAGAGTGCGTAACCCCAACTATGAAATTCTGAGGCGGTGGTATGGTCCTGTATTTTCTGGTTTGGTCTCAGACCTCTGTTTGTATTGCCACCTGAACATTCTGGACAATGCGATGCTTCCTACTTTGTGATGTTTCTACAGAACTGACCATTGTCTCTTTCATCAAGGCAGTGTGATAAGGCTGCTGTTGTAACTGCATGGATTGTGGACATGAATGTCGCCACACTTGACTGGCCACCACACAACCCTATTGAACATCTGTGGGGTGAACTGGAGCATCAGGTGAGGTCAAGGGACATCTGCCCCACAACAGTCCAAGACCTCATTACATACCTATGGGAAGAATGGTCCAAAATTCCTATTATTTGCTGTTGTATGATGTGAGAAGTATGCCCCATAGGATTGCTGCAGTCATTGCAGTGAAAGGCGGTCCTACATCTTAAGGTCGGTGCCATGGCTGTTTTTGCTCCTCACACTGTGGTGTTCATTGACTTTTTTACAAGCAGTTACAAATATTATTCAAGAAATCTGAAAGAGTTTGAAGACAAGAAGACTTTGGTTTCAAAGACCTTTGAGACTCATTGGCAAACTCTGAAGAAAAAAAACATTGATTGATTTAGCTAAGGAACCATGTGAAGTTGTCTGCAAGGATAGAAAAAAAAATCAGAACTCCAAGGTTCGCTCAGGAAGTTAAAGAGGGAATCCTGAAAAAGAAAAAAAGCATACCGAAAGTTCTTAGCAACTAAATCAGTATGTGCTCTGAAAGAATACAGAGAAAATTGTAAGAAAGCAAAAAATGTGTAAAAGCAACCAAATATGGGAAATCTTTTGGCAGGAATATGAATAAATATTAGGATGGGGAGCAGAATTCAGTAGTCCCAGAATATTCTGGGACTATTGAAAAAACTTAGAAGTGGATGAAGAGTATTGTAAAAAAAGAATCGGAGATGGTAATGTTTATGTGAATATCTGAAAGTAAGGATGTTCTGAAGATCTGGAGGAGTTTCTTTGAAAGATTTAAATGAAATAAGTGGTAACAGAATGATCATACAAAATATTCAACAGGAATGCAATTAGGACTTGTGTTAGAAAAAGCCATCATAAACATATAATGTGGAAATCCAGCTGGTGTAGGTGATATTCTGTCTGCCCTGCTCAAATATGGAGGTGTAAATGTTTTAACAGTGCTTGCACTGCATAATTCAGAAGGTCAAATTCTAGATGTTTAAAGTAGAGCTTTCTTAGTACCCATTTATGAAAACAAAAATAAAACAGTTCGAGAATTACAGCGGAATTTCATCACTCATTGTTCCAGGTAAGATTTCTGCAAGCATACTTGAGAAGAGGCTATGAAAAATTGTGAAAAAAAATTTGAACAAGTTGGGTTCAGGCCAATAGAAGTTGTCATGATCTGTATTTAAATTTTGTAGATCTGGAAAAGACATATGACAAGGAGGCCACAAAAAGTCTATTCAAAAGGCTAATTAAATGGCATGAAAGGGACATTATAACAAACAATATATACATATATAATGTGTATATGAGTTTGTAAGTAATTGTTTAGCATTATAGGAAGAGATGGTTTGATATAAAATCAGTGTGAGGCATCATTTGTATGGATCACATTATGAAGGAAAGTGGCATTAAGCCTGTTATCAAAATAGGAGAAGTTAATCTCAACTTTTTATTTTATATGGATTGTGTTATAAATAAATCCAGTGAAGTCTGCAGAATTCCTTTACTGAATTGAATAACTGCTGTAACAAACAAATTTGGTGCAAAAATCAGTGATAAAAGACAAAGGTTGTACAAATATGCAGGGAACATTCACAACATCTGCTGCATTCTTAGTGAGAAATCTGTAGTAAAACTAAAACATTTTAGCTTTTTTTAGGCACAGTTTTTTTTTTTTTTTTGCAATGCTGTCCAATTAAATATGGAAATAGACAATAGAATAGCAAGTCAACTGAATGAATTTATATACAATAATAGAGAAATTGGTCAAAACACTTAAGTTGTCATATAAAGACACTGTTCAGACACATTTCAACTTATGAAGCCAACAGCTGGGTCGGAAATAAAATCAGTCCTTGATCAAATAATTGCACTCCACAGATATTATTTAGTCGTGAAAAATTAAGGCAACAAACAGTTGACGTAAATGGCTGAATCATTAAAAATGAAAATGTTAGGACAGTGTTAGCATTTAGGCATGTGTCAGCAAAGCTAATCTTGGGTGATATGGTCACTTGAATGGTATGGAGAAAAGAAGATCTTCAAATTAGGAGTGTGTGATGGAAGAGGAGAGAAAGAAAAGATTCAGAGGCTGACAAAGAGCTAGGTAGATTTATGAAGTGCTTTCGAAGACCAAATTATACGATTTGTCAATATTAGTCCTGATAGGTAACAGATTAATTGCGATGGAAATTACTGATTTAAAATTAGTAACAATGTACTATCCTGTATACCCTTGGTACGCTAGAATTTTGATGATGATGATTGCCTGCGTCCTATCAAGTGCTTCTTTCCATTAGTCTGTTATTTTCTGGGTTTCTAATATTTCAAGATCTTATTTCAGTCTTGTATCACACTACTATCACATCTGTCCACTTAGATATTTGTCTTCTGTGAACTTTTTTGCTCCATCCTGCCTCAAACATCATAAATATAGACTTTATATTGTTCTGTATAACATTCCATTTATGCCATGTAATTGACCAGGTTGTCATATAATGTCTGGATCTACAAAACTTAAATGCTAATACTTGCCATATTCCATGGTTTCTCAACAGTATATGTTATTATGGCAACCTTTATTTGGCCTGAACCCATCTCGCTTTCCCATATTTCTCACATTCTCTTACCCCCGCAACCGGCCATGACGTCCATAGACGTCAAGATAAATCTGAATACGAAGCTCTAAAACCCATTGAATAACATGGATAAAAAGTGCAATTTGATGTCACTATATCATCCACGTTGGCCGGTAGGGAGGTTAATGTCTACTCAAGTATGTTTGCAAAAATCTTAGCTCAGTAGGGAAATATTTTTCTATATGTCTCTCATTTTATTTCTCTTTTAAAAGGTGGGTACTGAGAGCTCATGTCCTGATTACATTTCAGTTTAATAATTTCTATCATTGTTCTGTGTCTGCTTGTTTCAAAGATGATGAATCATCCGATTCCTTTTACAGTGCTATTCTCTCTATTTCTAAGGTTTTCATACATTAAATCTGGTGTGAGACAAGGATGTACATTATCTATATGGATCACATTATGAAGGAAAGTGGTATTAAACATGATATCAGAATTGGAGATGTTAATGTCAGCTCTTTGCTTTATGCGGACGATGTTATACTGCTAAATAAATCTGCTACAAGTTTGCAAGATTCCCTGACTAAATTGAATAACTGTTGTAATAGATATGGTATGAAGGTCAGCAATAAAAAGACAAAGACAATGAAAATAGGCAGAATCGTTGAAAATATCAACTGTGTTGTGAACGGAGAACATGTGGAATAAGTAAAACATTTCAGCTACTTAGGCACGATTTTTAGTGAAGATGGTAAATTAAATATGGAAATAGACAACAGAATCAACAAAGCTGGTATGGTAGGAAGTCAGTTGAATAAATTCATATGGAATAAGGGAGAAATTAGTCAGAACACTAAATTAGCTGTATACAAGACAGTGTTCAAACCAGTTTTAACTTATGGATCAGAGAGCTGGGTCAGAAGTAAAACACTTGACCAAAGACTAGAGACCACAGATATGAGAATCCTGAGAAATATTAGAGGCATGACCAGATGGCATCAATGGCAATATCATATTAAAAACGAGGATATTAGGAAAGAATTTGACATTGTCGACATCCAGGAATGGATTAGCAGAGTTAATCTCAGGTGGTATGGTCACTTAAACAGAATGGGCGAGGAAAGATTAGCATAACAAGTGTTCTCTGCCAGGTTGGCAGGAAAATGACCCAGAGGAAGACCAAGATATAGGTGGATTGATAAGGTACAAAGTGCCTAGACGATAGAAATATAAGATCTGATAATGTTGGAGTCTCGACAAGTAACAGACTGATTTGGAGGAAAATTGTAGATAGGAAGTTAGTAATGATGTAAATTTTTCATGTAGTATTATATCCTTTACACCCTTTGAGGGTACATGGCAGGAATTTGATGATGATGTATTCTTATTAAATCTTCCCATAATCTTCGTTTAGCTTTCTTTGCCAGAACTTAGGCTGGAGAACTATCTTACTTTTTATAGTATATTTAATTAATATAAAGAAAACTTCCTTTTTCTGATCATTTGCTAAGTTCATTCATACTTTGTATTTAGAACCTATGTATTACATTGGTTCTAAAAGTGATGTTCATCCTTTTACTTAAAAACAAATTTTTATTTTACAAATTTTGATTTCCTATTCAACTATATTCTCTCTTTTTTGTAGTTGTTAAAATTTATCTATTATACTTACTGGTCTTTAAGTTTGAATGTGGCTATTAAATTCCTTTAGTAATGTGCTTCAAAATAGTTCAGCCAAAAAAAAAATCATTAGTTAAAATTCCTAATTAAGATCCTAAAGGTATGTTGAACTTTTTAACTACATTATCATCTTAAGTTAAAATATGATTGGAGGAAATCTAAGGACTGCTTCATAAAACATAACTTTGGAAATAGTTATTCATTAATTTTCCCATTTTGATAGATATTAGAAGAGAGAGAATACTTTTTTTGCCAGACAATAAATAGAAATGGCATCATTCTAAATATGAAGCTCACTTTAGAAAGGTGGCGAGATGAACTACATATAACATTGTCATGATTCAAAAAGTACAAACCTTCTTGAAGTTAATTCTATCATTTCTGAATTCAATATATGGAAGTTGTTCATATATAGACTAGAATCATCATCATTTTCAATTTGTTTCTGTAACTTTGTTTAATGCTTTTGAACTAATGTTACTTATTGTCCATCATCGGTTATAAGTTGGATGATTAAGATTGATTTTGATGAATAAAAGAGTGCATTGAACTTTTTCACATGATCAGAATGCATGGCATATGAAAATATAGGTTGCAAATGCTACAGGCAACAAATACCAAAGTAGTATCAACTGAATTAATATACTGAAAATTGAGATTTATAGTTGTCTCTTTGACTAACTGCAACATGTGCTAGTATTTTAGAAATTTCTGGATGGTTATATGTTAATATTCATTTGTGTGTAAATTAGTTTTTAATTATTTCTAACTTGTATTTTCTATTTTTTAAAGGTTCAAGGGAAAGATCCCTCTGTAGATATAACTCAAGACATTGTTGAAGAGTCAGAAGATGAGCGTTTTGAAGATGTTTCTGACTCAGCACCTCCAATAGAACTTCCTGCTTGTGAACTAAGCAGATTAGAGGAAGTCAGTGAACTAATAAGTAGTTGTTTGCCTTCACCTATTCGTAGGGAAAAGTTATCAATGTTGTTGGAATCTGAAAACTATATTAAAAAATTACTGGAAGTGTTTCATATGTGTGAGGACCTGGAGAATATCGATGGCCTCCACCAGTTGTACGAAATATTCAAAAATATTTTTCTTTTAAATAAAAATGCACTGTTTGAGGTGATGTTTGCAGATGACACAATATTTGATGTTGTTGGTGTACTTGAATATGATCCTACTTCTCCTATACCAAAGCGCCACCGAGAATATCTAAGGAGTGTATCACGGTTCAAGGAAGTTATTCCTATTTCTAATCCTGAACTGGTAGCAAAAATTCACCAAACTTACAGAGTGCAGTATATTCAGGATGTTGTTTTACCTACCCCATCTGTATTTGAAGAAAATATGTTGTCAACACTTAATTCGTTTAATTTCTTCAACAAAGTAGAAATTGTTTCATTGCTTCAGGTAAGTGTTTTCATTAATTGAAGCATGTTGTACATTATAAAATATTATTTCAAGTGGTATCTATAGTTTGTCACATTCTTTATCCATGCACTCACTTAATTTATTTTTTTCTCTTTGTGCATTCTGCATTTGTTATTTCAAAATATTCTTCTTTCATGTATATTTCCTATAGTCACAATGTGCATATATTCAGATCTCATGTTAAGAAATTTCTTCTTTCTTGCTGGTTGATATTTAGTTAGCAAGAAAGAAGAAACTTATTAACAGGACGTTTGAATATATTACTCAACCTTTCAGTATTAGTTTCATAGAATTTAGTCTTTATTTTTCATAATAATCCAAAACAAGTCTGTCAGACCCACAAACTGGATATTGCAATCTTGAGTAATACATCCAGATGTGTATTAGAAAGTTTCTTCTTTCTCACTGACTAAAAATCGAACAGCAAGATAAATATTACCGCCACTCCAGTATCTCTGGAGTGGCGGTAATATTTTGGAAAAGTTTGTCAGGGCTTGTATATGAAAATAGGTTGACAAAAAATCTATACTTTGCAATGAATAGCATAGATTTACTAGGGGAAGGTCATGCTTAAGCCACATGTTCATATTCTAGAATAAAATTACTGTTCAGTTGGACAAGAGGAATGGTACACCATGACACTTTTGGACTTTGTTAAGGCTTTTAACATAATACAGCACGATCAATTCACCTACATCTTGGTCTTCCTGTGAGTCTTTTTCTTCCCATTCTATTTAGTAGCCATATACTACCTGAGATTAGCTCTGCTAACACATTCCTGAATGCTAATGTCAAGTTCTTTCCTAATATTCTCATTTTTAATATGATACTGCCATTGATACCATCTGTTCAGTCCCCTAATCTGTCTCAGGACTCTCATATCTGTGGTGTCCAGTCTTTGATCAAGTGTTTCATTTCTAACCTAGCACTCAGGTCCATAGGTTAAAATTGGTTTGAACACTGCTTTGTATACAACTAGTTTAGTGATTTCACTAATCTCTGTCTTATGCCATATAAATTTATTCATTTCATTCCTACCATACCAACTTTGCTAATTCTGCTGACTATTTCTATATTTAATTTGCCATTTTCACTAAAAAAGTGTGCCTAAATAGCTGAAATGTTTCACTTGTTCTATAGGTTCACCATTCAGGATGCAGTTGATTTTTTCAATATTCCTGCTTATTTTCATTGTCCTTGTTTTTTTTTTTTTTTTTTTAATGCTGATTTTCATACCAAATTTGTTACAGCTGTTCAATTTAGTCGGAGAATCCTGGAGACTTGGACTGGATGTGTTCGGAGTAAAACATCATCTGAACAAACCAAATAGCTAAGTTTGATATCTCCAGTTCTAATATCAGGTTTAATGTAATGTTCCATTTACACCATATAACTGTAGTGTTTTGAAAAGCTTTCTTCTGGGCACCTTGTCATATGCCTTTTCCAGATCTGCAAAACTTAAGTTGAGATCCTTGTTATACTCCCATGATTTCTCAACTATTTGTCTTAAAGTGAAAAGCTGATCCTGACAACCCCTGTTTGGCCTGAACCCGGTTTGTTCTTCTCCAAGCTTGTCCTCCACAATTTTTCTTAGCCGTTTCTCAAGAATACTTGCATAAATCTTACCAGTAGAGAAATTCCTCTGTAATTCTCACATTCAGCTTTATTCCTTTTTTATAGATGGGTACTATGAGTGCTCTACTCCAATCATCTGGAACTCTGATCATGCTTTTTGAATTATGCATACTGGTCAGATGGTCATTATGTATTTTTGATGGAGTTTTGATTTTTCTATCCTTGTAGATTACCTCACCACATGCTTCTTTGGCGGAATCAGTCAGTTTTCTTTAGGGTTTGCCACTGAATCTCAAAGGTTTCGTTTTTGTTTTCAAACTCTTTCATTTTTTCTTGAATAATGTTTTTGTATCTAAGTCTACAGTTCACATCTGATAGCTGTTCAACTGATTCATTTCACACACCCTTCTTTTTCAATATAAAGTTCAGTTTTATCTTCCTCATATCAAATCCCTTCCTAATACTAAATGGCGATCATTTCTTTTTGTGTCCTGAACTAGTGGAGAAACATCAGTCGACAATAACATAGTCTCGTTGACTTTTATTTCCTTGATCTTCTCTCTATGAATTTGTGCACATTTTTATGTTGGAAAATGGTGTTAGTAATAACTTTTCATATCCTGACAGAAATCTTGCAGGCACTTAACATTATTATTAGCTTTTCTCCAAATTTTCCCAAAACATCCTTATATGTCTGGTAATCACTTCCTACTCTTCTGTTTAGATCTCCAACAAGGACCAACTTTTCTTTTTCATTGTGTCAGCTGCCTTCTCTAATGCCTCAAACTTCCTCCACTTCTTCCTTGGTAGAACCTTCTGAGGGACTATATGCATAAATAAGTCTCATTGTTCAGTTCCCCATTCTGATATTAGCCCACATCATTACTTGATATTGCCTGCCATTCAAGAAGATTAGCCTTGTATTTAGTATTTAATATTATAGTGACTTTTTCCCTGATTGTTATTTCCTGAATATAACAATTTGTATTTGTTGCATAGAAAGATCTCAGCTGTTCTTGTCTTCTTTGTTTCAGTAACACCTGTTATTTCGATCTCATACTCATCCATTGAATGCTTACGTTCATGGTGCCAATCTTGATCTCTGCTGTTGGGGTTTGTTTCAGTAGTTGACTTTTCGCTGGTCACCCTAGTTGCCTGATGAAAACAACTGGGGCCTTGTTTAACCAGATGATGTCCCAGCCAGCATGGAATTCCATCATGTTGCACCATAATTTTAGTTATGGTTTAAACCAATAAGAATACAATTTGGTCAGCTAAATCCCTCATTGCCAGTCCATCTTTGTTCATTCAATATCCAGGTGTCCAGGGTGCACCATGAGAAGGTGACAATTGGACATAAGGTCAGAAGCCTTGGTCAGTTCTCTGCATTCCCAAAAAGGCCATGTGGAGTCTCATTATTGCAGCAATCTTCTGGGTTACCTTCACCACCTTTGCAATATGCTCCCTGAATTTCAGTTTTCTATCAATCATCAACCCCAGATCTCTTGTCTCCCCTACTTCCTCCAATAGGAGTATGCAGAGTCCCAAACCTCAAGCCCTTACTTTTTTTTCTGCATTAAACAGACACCTCCATTTATTTGCTTATCTGTCTAGCTTATTCAAATCCTCTTGCAGGGCTACCACATCTGCACTATTACTAATAACACTTCCCAGCTTCACATCATCCACAAACAACTAAATATCCCCCTGCAATCCACTGACAATGTTATTGATATAAAGGTTAAACAATATAGGTCCTAGTACTGAGCCCTGTGGGACCCCACTTGTAACCCTCTGCCTCCTTGAAACCGCCCCACCATACACAACTCTCTGATAACTATCGTACAGCCAATCCTAAATCCAGTTGACCAACCTGACATCCAGACCCATGTGCTGCAACTTAAATATCAGCTTATCATGTCGCATCCTGTCAAATGCCTTTGCTAAATCCAAGAAAATGGCAGCATATGCCTTTCCCTCATCTACTGCTCTTTTAACTTTATTATAAAAGGCTAGCATATTACTAAAACAGGAGTGCCCCTTCACAAATCCATGTTGACTTAAAAGCCAGGTCAGAGGAGCTGTCAATTCTTTAGCGCATTCTCTCAAAACTCGTGGTGAAATACCATCCAGTCCCACAGCTTTACTGACATCAAGAGTACTCAGTATTTGGAACACACTCTGCTCCTGCACCTCTAAACCTCAAACCTGCCTTATCCCTCTAGTATTAAAATTTACTCCTTCAGGATGAAATACTCCAATAAAGTGTTCATTGGACAATTCCACTATGTCCTCTGCATCAGTCACTCTATTCCCATTTTTATCCCACTTCTTCCACAATCATTTCTCCTCCTACTGGCCACATAGCTAAAAAATTTCCTAGGATTTTCTTTGGATCTTAGAGCCAATCTCTTCTCATATTCCAGTTTTGCTTTCCTTACCATACTAGTCACTCTCCTGGCCTGTGTTCTTCATGCATTTGCTCTTCACCTGTCTCCTTATATCTCTTCCATAGCCTCTTTTTCGCATGCAGTTCCTGTTTAATATTGTTTGTCATCCACTTTACTCCAAATTGTGTCCTCTTCTTCACTTGTGGAATACAGCTTACTATTGCTGCTAAAAAATACTCCTTCACAATTTCCCTAGCATTAATGATATCCAGGCCTTCCAATTCCTCCCTCCATGAAACTTCCCCAAGTTGATGTCTAAGACTATTATAATCGCCTGCCTTATAATTCCACATACGTTCCCATCTCTTTGATACTCCTGCATGTCTATTCATCTTCCAAGTCAAAACCACATGGTCACTCTCTCCAATTGGTGGGAGAGATGTCATCTCAGTTATTATCAATTCTTTTGATGCTATGACCAAATCCAAAACTCTTGAACCTCTTGTTCCCTCTATACATGTTGCCTAAGACATTTGTCCTTCAAGAACTCTAGAAATTCCATTCCCTTATTGCTACATGCATCTTCCTCTCCCCAATTTATACTGCTGTAGTTAAAATCTCCCATAACAATCATTCTTCTTGCACTTGCCAAGCTCAACTGTCTAAACATCTCCTGGTCCCCACCCTCTGTGCTCCTTGGTTTCTAGCAACACACCACTGAATATTCTGTCTTTCCCACCTGTACTTCACACCACATGCTTTCAAAATCCTTAGTGTCACTGCCTCCCAAAGCCTCTTAGAGGAGGACATAAGTCGTCACTGATCATGAGCAGTACTCCACCACCACGCTTTCCCATCCTATCCTGCCGAAAAATGCTTTACCCTGCTACTTCTATTGCTGTTATTATATCCTCTTCTGTCAACCACATCTCAGTGATCCCAATAATCTTTTTACGAGGCTGATGGTATCAATGGCACCAATTCCTCTCCTTTATTTCGAATACTCCTGGCATTAGTATAAAGCATAAAAATGCCACTGTTTCTATACCCAGCATTATCCTTTCTAGACTCCACTGGGCTTAGCGTTACCTGATGTTGTCCCCCCTTCTCCCAAGCACCCATTCCCACAAGAGGCCACCCCTGCTACCATCCACTCTGGGCATTCTAGTTTCCCTGCATTGACACCCCGACTCGTTCAGAACAGCAATTTCCCCAGATGCCTACATCCTTCCTCATTCAAATGCAAGCAATCTCTCACATACAATTCCTTTCTGTCCTCAAAAGCCCTCCAAGCATCCACATATTCCAGTCCTCTCTTCTGATACATTCTAGCTATTATGTTATTCAATATTACTGCTCTTCTGCCCAGCTCGTCACTATCATACCTAGGCAACATGCATGCTATCTTTCCTCTCCGCCTCTTCTTTCATACAACCCCGAGCAAGAATCTCATATCTCTCACTGCCCAGTTTACATTACCTCTCAAGTCATTTGTTCCTACCATCACAATCATCTCATCCACCCTTTCACCCCTCTTAATTACCATAGCCACACTTTAGTTCCTCCAGGCAAACACTCCTCATGCAGCCTATCTTGAACACCACAGCTCATTGAGTCCACATGCATTACACCTCTTATCACCCTGTTCCTCGATTGCTCAAATGTATCCCTCACTCTCTCTCCTCTAACATTTGCTCTGTGTTCATCTACTTACCTGCCTTCCTGACATCACTCCCTGGTTCCAGTGCTCCCTCGCATTCTTCTCATTCCCTCTCTCCTACTGTTTCCATTCTCCCCTCTTCTATCATTCCCATAACTCTCTCTTCCACTGTTCCTATTCTCTCCTCTTCTATCATTCCCATATTTCTCTCTCATTCCCTCTCTTCCACTTATCCTATTCTCTCCTGTCATTCCCATAACTCTCTCTCATTCCCTCTTTTCTACTGTTCCTATTCACTCCTCCTCTATCATTCCCATAACTCTCTCTCACTCCTACTCTGATTTGCCTTTTCCATTTGCCTAATCTCATCTTTCACTCTTCTCATCTCATTCCCTAGACATTACACCTGCTCTTTCAGCTCATATATATCTCTCTCTCTGCAAGTTAGCCACTCTTATTTGTTATTCATCCTCCCAGTTGAGACCATCTCCGAAAACTTCACAATCCTTCAACCTTTCTATACTCCCCACTCATATTATTTTATTTATATTTCTCTTGCCTTCTCGCCCTCTATCACACCACTCATCTCTCTACATAGAGAATCTTCCACCTCAGACTCAACAAGGTCAGTTATAGTCATCTCTAACTCATTGCCTGCATTTTGCGCATATACATATTTCCCCTTCTCTCACCTGCCACATATATAACTGCCGGGATGCATACATTCCACAAGTCCCACATGCTACAAAATCCCGTATGATATCACGTTAAATGGGGGATGACTTGGCGATACGCCATTTGTAATTTTAACTGCTGCTGCCTCCATTATTCAAAATAGTGTTGAGAAACTATTACAACTGAAGTATAAGGGAGTATAACTATATAAGTAAAAAGTACAAAGAAATATAAACAAAACATTTAAGTATACTAAGTATAAATAAAATAAAACTAAATAATGAAAACTTATGTTATCTTAATTTTCTCTTCCACTGTCACGCATCCAGTTCCGACCCCGTCTTCTCGGTTTACCAAAATACACAATATAGCGAAAACAACTAACTTCAAAAACAGCCACTCAAACTAAGAATGTCTTGTTTAATAAGATTGCATATCCATTTCGCTCTTACCCTATTTATTCTTCAGACTCTAGGGATGGGACATGTCCTGATATTGCATCATTTAAGTATTTTTTTAAATGCTTCCCATGCACTTTCGGTATTCTTCACATTCAACAACCAGTACCATGGCACTGAATCCAGCATTACTCCTCAGTTGATCATAATTTCCTGTTTTATAGTTCAGCACATAAACTTTTCTGAATCTGACATTCATAAACTTAGCCACTTTCCAAGTGAGTAACGCACACCAGAGGCAGAACAGTTACATCTTTAACTGAAATCCAGTCTGACGCTATAATCATATCTAACACTCTTTGACCTCAAATTCTTTCTGTTAAATGCTACTTGAGGAAGTAGTCTCACAAAAGCTCCATAAATTCAGTTTCATATGACCCAGTCAATGTTCAGATAATTAAAATCCTCCATACAACTACTTGATTCGCACACATCATTTTT
This sequence comes from Typopeltis vanoorti, assembly GCF_054136105.1. Classification (NCBI taxonomy): domain Eukaryota; kingdom Metazoa; phylum Arthropoda; class Arachnida; order Uropygi; family Thelyphonidae; genus Typopeltis; species Typopeltis vanoorti. Next base: position 19,262,717 of record NC_143558.1, read on the forward strand.
ATTTGGTAATGTGTTTCTTCCTCTCTTGTTGGTAACAACACTCACTGTATATTTGATCTTGTTAGATTCCAACTCAAACCAGTTTTCTTTGAAACTCACTGCCACATCGAAAATTGTTACTAGTATTGCAGTCATAGGTTTCTACTCTAACTGGATTCAAGTCATCTGATATCATTAGCAGCATGCACCCTCCTCTCCTATCCTGTCTATCCTTCCTAAAAATATTGTACCATTTGCAATTTATCAGTTAGTACATCTGCTTCTGATAGTTAGGTGTCACTAATGCCTGCAGGCTAAGTCCCATTGTATTCACTAAGGCTGCAGATTCTACCTCTTTGTTTCTGATATTCTTAGCATTCATACACAGATGTAAGTTACTTGCATGCTTTTTTGTATACTCTTCTGCAATATAAATGTTCTAGCCATTTTTGTTTATACTGTCTTATTTAGTAATTAAGGTTTTATTTTCAGGGATTGTAAAATTTCTTAATTTGGTTATGGTCCCACTTGGTATATCCAGCTGTTTTTCTGAGAAACTTCATTTTTGCTGTTTGAATTCGTTTTTCATCTTTCCTTTTTTATGGTTCATGTTTCGCTTCCGTATAGTAGAGTTGGTTTTGACAGGACGTTATATAGTCTGATTCTAGTGTGTTTTTGTACTAGGGATGGCTTAAATATATTATTTATTATGCCATTTACTTTGACAAAGTTTGATATTTTGGTGTCAGTCTTTTTCTTCTTCGTGTAATAAATCGTACCTCAAGTATCTGAAGGTATTTACTTGTTCTAATATTTTATTATCTATCACTGTTTTACTTCTTGTTGGGTTTTCTCCTTTGAATGCCATTATGTTTTTCTTTAGATATTGTCATATTATATTGTTTTGAGATATCCTTAATGATTTTAATGATCTTTGTAAATCATCTTCTGATGTCTAAGACTATTATAATTACCTGCCTTATAATTCAAATAGCTAATACTATTTGATCATCTGCAAACAGTAGTGTATCTATGTTCATTTGTGGGGTTATTTGTTTACCAAATGTGTTATACTGTTTCCAGATTGTTGTAATTATTTTATTTTTATATATATATATATATATATATATATATATATATTGAAAAGCAGAGGTGAGGGGGTACATCCTTGTTGTACTCCTCTTGATATATCTTTCCATTCTGAGATGTATTCTAATTTAACTGCTATTTTATTTCCTGTATATATTTCTTGAATGGATTGTAAAAGTTGATTTGGTATGTTTAAATCAGCTAATATTTTAAACAGTTTTTGTCTACTAATTTTGTGAAAGGCTTTTTCATAATCAATAAAGGCCACATGTGTTTCTTTTTGAAATTCTCTTCTCTTTTTTATTGATTTTAGAGTAAAAATTGGATCTATGCAGGATCGGCCTTTTCAGAAGCCATTTTGTTCTTCTAGTAATCTGTCCTCTACAATACTGCTTAGCTTCTCTTTTAATATTCCTACATATATTTTATATCCTGTATTCAACGGAGACTAATTCCCCTGTAGTTGTTGCAATCTTCTTTATTTCCTTTTTTATAGATTGGGATAACCAGTGCTTTTTTCCAGACATCCAAACTATATTAAAATATTTCAGAAGTCTTTGACTACATTTTTCACCTGCATTTTTGTATAGTTCTATATTTATATTGTTTTCTTATTTTTCATCTTCTTTATTGTATTTTTCATTTCTAACATTGTGATATTTTCTGTTAGGTCATTCTTTGTTTTATAAAATTTTATTTCATTGTTCTCATCTGTCCAGAGATTTTGGAAATAGGTCAGCCATTTTTCTAAATCGATTGTTTGTATTTTTATCTTTTCTTTTATTTCTTTATTCGTGTATTTTACTACTTTATAAGTTTTGGGTTGTGGCTTAAATAAATCCTTTTCTAGTTCTGTTACGTTCCATCTCTCTGTATGTTTTTTCCTTCTCATTTTGTAATTGCGCTGTTTCTTTTATACTCTATTTCTGCCTCTATTGTTTTGGAATTTAGCCATTTCTGGTAACTGTCCTTTTTTTGTTATATTTTCTATTTCTTTGTTCCAGTCTCATAGTCCTCTTTTTCTAATCCATTTGCGTTTTATTCCTAAGGTTTCTGTTGCTGCTTTTGTGAGAATTTGAAACAAATCTTCTCTGTCACTTGAATCATGTGTTGTTTCTGTTTTTAAGTTTGTGCATTTTTGATATTGTTGTCTAACTTGGGGATCCTGTAATGAAGAAATTTTGTACATTGGTCGATAAGAATTTTCAATTTTATGTGTTTTTAGCTGCTTTGGTTTAAATCGAATTTTTGCTGATACGATATAATGATCAGAGTTTAATTCAAAGCCTCGATATGCTTTTACATCTAAAACTAACTCTGCTAATTTAAAATTTACGATAACGTAGTCAATTACCGATTTGTATCCTCTGGCTGACCAAGTATATTTGTGTATTTCCTTGTGTTTAAACACTGAATTCGTTATTCTCATATTATTATAAATGACAAAATTGCGCAGTCTGCTACCATTTTGATTACTTGTATCTTTGCCAAATTTATCCATGTTTGTTTTGTATTTTTTGTTTCCTATTCTGGCATTTAAATCTCCTGCTAGTAGTAAATAGTCAGTTTTATTTGTTTTATCTATGGCATTCTGTAATTCATAAAATATATTACTGTCTTCTTTTCTCTCATCTGGTGCATATGCACCAATTATTGTTATGTGGCCTCTTAATGTCTTGAGTCTTCTATTAGTCTTTCATTCAAATAGTTGTAATATTGTTCTTTAGGGATTTATGTATCATTCATTTTTGAAATTATGGATTCTACGACCATGTTAGAATAACTCTTTTTATTATCCCGATGTTTCGATTCTTCATATCAAGATCATCATCTGGAGCATACATAAATATACAAGACAAGGCTGCATTACATTTCAAACTGTAAGCTAGAGAAACAATGATTTGATCACATGCTACTCACTGGCATGACCTCTAGTGAAAAAAAATAATAAAAAATAAATTACATCAAGTAATTTAATTTTTGATTACATGAATAAATATTGTTGCTTACAGATGGTTTTCCTTCCAATAACAGTGATGTCCTATTTCTATTATTACAATTGTTATTTATGATTTAAAAAAAAAAAATATTTATAAATTACAACATGAATAAACTTTCTTTTAGATTTTTTTTTTTTTTTCTCCTTAACAGTGATGTCCTATTTTTCAGTATTACAGTTGTTATTATGGATTTAGGATCCTGGATTTTCTAAGTCCTGTTTATAGTTGTTCTTAGAGAGAAAGGATTCGTGGGACGAATATATGCCTTCCATATGTATGGGATTTTTAGGCCATCATTATTGTTTAGATTGGGGTGGTTGATAATGATCTCACAAGCTTCCTTAAATTTGCATTCATACCATGTTTTGGTGTGATGTAGACAACTAGTTCTTTTCCAGTCAATTCTATGTAAGGTGTTCAGAGCATGATCAGAAAGGCCAGCTTCACCATAATTATTATATTTGATGTGTCGTTTATGTTCTTTTTGTCTGATTGGAATTGTGCGTCCTGTTTCTCCTATGTATGGTATGTTGCAGGTGCAGTAAATACGGTATACTCCAGAGTGCGCCAGCGGAGGGAGAGGGTCTTTGGATGAGTTGAGTAAACTTTTTAATTTTGCAGGAGGTTTAAAGGTGGCTTTGAGGTTGTATTTTTGTAGTAAATACTCTGTTTATTTTGTCTTATGTCCCTTTAATGTAGGGAATGGTTATAGTTTTACTGTAGTCTGGTTTGTCTTTGTTTTTTATTGTGGTCTTGTAGAGAATTTTGTTAATAGTGTTTTGGCTATATCCATTTTTTTTGAAAAGTATTACTGATCACTTTAAATTCGTTGTTCAGTGCCTATTCACTGGAGCCGATCTTCAGAGCCCTGTTTTTTAGGGTATTGATGACACCTAGGGTATTGACACTTAGTCAATACCCTAAAAAACAGGGCTCTGAAAAATAAAAATAATTTTGAAATTATAAATCCGTTTTTTCATTGTTAGGCGCTGAGAACTTTTCAGACCACCCTCGTATACATATAGTTATTAATTCAAAGGATGGTATTCTTGTTAGTTCAGAAATTGTGTAGTGTTTTTCCTTTGTTGTGTGATATGCCAGGCCTAATTTTGATTATCTCCTTTTTCTTTTAAAAAATTTTAATAATATTTTCTTTTATATGAATCACTGCTGAACATTCTCGTTTTATGGCATAACATTTGTCAAATGTGCAGAAATTTTTATGTGTCTGACTTCTTGTGAAGGGTGTGAGGTTTGGATGACCTGAGTATTATCATAGAGAACTTTAAATGTAAAGAGCTAATAAGCTTCATTTCGGCAATGAAAACATTACTTAAATTAAGGGGATATTAAATCCCACATAGTTTTAAAACCGAATAAGAAACTCAAAGATTGGAATCAGAGAGTTTCTTGCCGAATATAGTAAACTATAAAGTATCGGCGACACTAGCGTTAGCAAATGCAAGTGATCCTAGTACGTAGTACAATACCGGATGACTCATTGCAAAGGTGGGGGAAGTTCAGATCACTATTTTTAGGTATTTTCCATAATGTAAAAACACATTTCCTAGGAAATGTATGCTGTTATTACATTATGGAGGGAGGTCACTATCCAGACTGGTTTCAGCCTTTTTTGAGGCTTCATCAGTGAGTAGCTAGACCTAATACCAAAGTGTATAGCGAAAAGAACTTATATACTCTGCGAACGAGTTATCCAAACAGGTGCAACCATTAAGTTACTTAAATATAAAGAGCTAATAAGCTTCATTTCGGCAATGAAAATATTACTTAAATTAAGGGGATATTAAATCCCACATAGTTTTAAAACCGAATAAGAAATATTCGGTTTTAAAACTATGTGGGATTTAATATCCCCTTAATTTAAGTAATAATTATCATAGAGAATTTTTTCATAGGTATGAAAGCAACTTTTCGATCATTTGTTGCATTGTTGATGTATGGTAAAGTAACTGCATTCTTGCTTGTCATTAATTACCAACCTCCTTGCCCACAGCAAAATTCAGACCTATAGCCTGTTGGCTTGAGAGTGTTTATGTTAATTCCTTAGTCAACCAAACCAGTAAATGAAAATATCTACCAGTATTGAAAGTTTTTTTTTTTCTTTTCCCTTGTATACTGAGAATGTTAATCTTCTCTGTTTGGTGAATGAGACAAGCACATCAAGGAATTAGTGTTCTGCTTTCTTCAATTTCCTAACTGAGGAAATGCTATACAAATTTGTGTTCATCCATTTCAGCCATTCATAAAAAATGACAACATTATATAGAAGCAACGTTGTGGATAAATGCATGTGTGCACACCATTCATTCATACTATAGCAGTATATGAGATATAAGTCACCACATCCTTTTCTAAATGTCCTCTGGTTTTCCTTGGGAGGGTCAAAGCCTATTAGTTTTATTATGAGAATGGAGTACTAATAGTGAGTTCTAATATGTTGGTTACTGAACTGGACCAATTCTGGTTCTGTTCATCTGACAGTGGCTTTCTGTGAGAGTAACTTCCAGATATTTGGTAAGATTTGAATCTAAGTTGATTGAACTCAAATCTTTTTTGTATTGGGTTCTGTTCATTATTTTTTCTCCTGGATAATTAACAGTCTTTAGCTGTTTAGCGATTATGATGCTGTATTGTTAAAGTATGAAAACTAACCTGTGGGAGTAGATCTGATTGTTCCAGAAACTGCCTTTATGAACTGGTTGGAATGTATGTTTGTCATTCATCACACCAAAACAGTTTTCTGCTGGTAGTGTATACAAACACCATTGCAATGATTATTCTTAGTGTTCATCTTTCCAAATGTGCAGAAATTTTTATATGTCACTGTTTTTTATGAAAATTAAATTAAGTTAAATTATGAAAATTAACACACCTGTTGATTTTCATAATTTATTATTCTCCCACAGAAAGGTAAAAGAACCTATAGTAGATTAATTTCTTGTGTAGAGTGAGGGTGAGATTTGAGGAATCTATTAGCATTTTTCTTGTAATGCTAGAGGTTGTTGTTGAGGAAGTCTATTCCAGAGAGCAGAGGCAGATAGATATAGAAGAGAGGGAGGCAGATTTATTCTGTTTGAAGTTGGACTGTCAAGTAATGTTGGGCAGCTGCTGTCCAACATCCCTTTATAGTCAGCATGCAAAGGAATGATGGATCTTTGTTTAGTGGAACAGTATCCATGAATGTACCTGTAGAAAAGACTGAAATAGACCATCTGTGAGATAGTGGATGAACTGAGTTAGAGAGGAAGGGAGCATCAGTCAGCCAAATTACTCACTTATGGACATCATCAAAAATTTTAGAGAGGTTTTAGGTTCACCAACCCAAACATGTGAACAATATTCTAAGGATGGACAGATTTGGATGGATAAAAAGTGATGACATTATTGACGTGTGTTTATGCCAGAAAAGACTAACAGTGTCAGGAGAAACTACTAATCTTGTCTGGTGATTTGTGTATCATCTAAGTGAAAATGAGTGCAGTTTGATAGTTTTTAAAGTATCTAGGTTATCCTTGTCCCATTGGAGAATGGTAGGGTAATGTAGGGTAGTGTTTAAGGCATGCGACAGTTGTAGAAGATTCTTCAAAGTATCTTCTGATATATTTTTTTAATATATTTATATAATATATTAGCCTCGTTCTAGATGCATTCAAAATGTATTATTTTCTTCGCGTAATTTACACTTTTTTTTTTTTTTGTTTGTTTCATTTTAAAACATCATCTCATTCATTGTTTTATTTTACAGAGAGTTGGAAATAAAACTTGTGGATTTGAAATCCTTAATTCAAATATTCAAATGCAATATTCCTTTTAAAGAATCACAAAAATACTTGCAATTTTAGTTGCAGGTTTTCTTTAAAAGTCATAATGTAAACAAATCATCTTTACTTTCTTCCGTATTTTTATCCCCATTAATGTTCAGAAGTTTTTCTTTCTAATATGAAAGAATACAAAAAAAAAGCAGTTATTAAAAACCCAACCTACTGTATCTTCTTCCTGCAACAGTTATTCTATCGTCATTGTTGTAATAATTTTTAATGGTTTTTTTTTTCTATATGAGAGACTTCATAGATATCAACTATCAAGTTTCAAAAATCTCCATTCTCTCACAGCAGTATAAGTGTTCTTTTTGCTCCAGCTGTCATTACTTGTTATATAGTTATGGTGCTTTACTTGAAAACAGTAAATCTCATATGCTTCATGTGTGCAAGAAAACCAGTTTTTCATTGCAAAACAAGTAAGTTTTACATATCATGAACACGTTTAAGTTAAATTAGTTATTATTTCCAATAAATAAAATTTTAATCAAATTAATGCACTCATTTAGTTCTATATTAATCTTACAAGTAATACACATGACATGTAATTGAGAGTCTGTTATTTTTTAACAACATAGTTACTTTTCTCACAATATAATTTCATTAACAAAATAAACTGATAATCCATCCATCCAATCCTTGTTCGTCCCAGACAAGTAGAGGCTCTTGATTAGAGGTTATAGCCAGTTTAATGTAGCTGGCTTGCCATTCCAGTGCTGTATCCCCAAAGGGCAAGTATTTTATGTCTGTAGATATGCTTGTTCGTGGGGCTGGTTTGTCTGTTTTGAGGAGAAAAACCTCCAGCTCCATATTAGACTGGCTAACTCACCATCTGAATGAAAAGGTTCCTCATGCTAAAGACAGGATTCAAACCCAGGTCTTTCTAAGCAGAGGCCTCTTTTATACCAACTCAGCTACTACAGAGGCACAATCTAATTAAGTACTATAGTATATCCATACATCTTATTCTTCCAAAACCTTTACCCCTTAAGTAAGTGCACAATCGTAATATAGTATTTTCCTAAGCCATTTTCACAGCTTGCAACATGAATTCAGCTTAGTGTAATTAAATGCCCTAATTTTTGGTCTAAAAATTTTAGAAAAAAGTATTGTTTTAGATAATTTGATTATATCAATATCATATATTGACTATGATAATTTGATTATATCCAGAGGAATTGCTTGGGAAGGCAAATGAAGGGAATTTTCAAAAGGGACATTGATAAATAAAGATTCACTGCCAAAGTTTAACAGTGGGTTGAAGGGATAAGTTCTTTACTTTAGCTAGGAAACCCAGACTTTTTTCTTTTTATGAATGAATGGGAATTACCAATTTGGAAAGTTAACAGTCGAGGTAAAACTTTAGCTATGTGGTTAGTCGGAAAATCAATACAATGTATGATGGGGTGAAGAGGCATGCCTTCTTTATGGATCTCAGAAATACCTTAAAAGGGGAGTGGAAGGTGAGCAAAATGGATCTTTGGTTTGCCTGTAGTATCTCCATCTTGACTGGTGACCTCATCAAGTAATCAGTTTAGTTTTTTGAACTGGCTATTTGTATTGCAGTCAATTTCTTGATATGTAGATATATCACATTGCAGAAGGGCTATTTTTCTATTATAGTCAGAGGCATCCATGGTAATAGTAGCTTTGGTAATGGTGAGATGTGATGATAGGTAATGGTGATGGATTTTGTGTCTTAGAGCCTGCAAAGCTTTGATTTCGGCTGATGGGGGGGGGGGGGGGGCTTTAAGTATCACAAAACAGACTTCCAGGCAGAGTTTTGGAGAGGCTAGTTTTGTTCAATATTGTGGAGGAAAATTAAAATCTGGTAATTTTTGGGAACTATAGCTAAATCATGTCCCTTAGATAGAATGAGAATTTTAATGAGGATTAATGACAACCAGATACATTGACTACCCATCAGAGAAGATTTCTTTGCTATGCAAAGTGGGTGTCAGTTTTTTTAAAACATTAAATAAATGGAGAGAATATTTTTTTAATTTTTTTTTTTTTTTTGCTCAGCAATGAGATGAATATTTATAACAATATCACACTTGACCATCAAAGCTAATAATGTTTTTATGTGGTTCCCACCCATGAAAGGCTATTAGCAAAACCTGTAGTATGCCTTGTACTGTTGGTGTGCTAAGGTTTTTTTGTTTTGTTTTTTCCATTTTTATAAATTTTCTGTATTTCTTATTAATTTTTTTTAGTCCAGAGATCCTACTCTAGAGACCAAACATGTAACTTTTTAAGCCACTTCAGTCTTCCAGTAAACATACCAGAAAAAGCTTGCAGCATAATAAATATGATGAATGCAGAAATTTAGTGGTTTCTTTGAATTTTGCAAAATTCAGAATTATCTTGGTGTCATGGCACTTTTTGAGCAAGGAAATACAAGCTTGTAGTGTACCCTGCAAGAAAGAGAGGGTTTACCTAATTTCTTTTTACTTCTTCCTTTAGAAGGATGATCAATATCAAAATGCATGCATTGTTTAAGTGATACTTGTGCCATAATGATAACTGTCTACAACATATAGACATAATGTTACGACTAAGTGCTTCATCTACTCACATTGGGAATAAAAGGAGTTGGAGGTTTTTTTTTTTTTTTTTAACTGTTTGGTTTATTTTGTTCTTATGTGGTGCAGAGTTAGGTAATAGTTTGAAATTAGTTATAATATAAATTTGCAGGGTATTGTAGGTAATTGCTAACAAATTTGTGCATGTATGCATTCTGTTTTTTCCCCTCATCTTTTTAGCTTGATAATAATTTTCTTTATGTAGGAAATTTGATATTCAAATTAAAAATATGATTAATGAATGTGTTATTTAAGTCAGAAATTCTAAAATAATATATTTTCATTTTGTATTTAGGAGGATCAAAAATTTCTCGGAGAACTTTTTGCCCAGTTAACTGATGAAGCTACAGACGATGATAAGAGAAGAGACCTTGTTCTGTTTTTGAAAGAGTTTTGCATGTTTTCTCAGGTTTTACAGCCACAGAATAGGGAATCATTTTTTAAGGTAAATCGTGATCAAAAGTTTGCTTATTCATCCTTTGATGATATCACATTTTATTTATTACCAAGGATTATAATACAAATAGGATGTACATATTTTTGTTTAATTTTTATACATATTTTCTAAGAAATATCCAGTATACATCTGGTGTGGAATATCCTAAATTTTGTGATATTAAGCAAGTTTAGAAAGTCATTTTATGCCTGAATTGATTTAGTTTTATGGAAGGGAAAACATGAAACTATATATGAAATCTATAGTAGGAATGTAGAATAAATGCACTCACTTAAAGGAGTATACTCTGCTTATTGTATTATTAATGCCACTTATTTTGCTCATTTTTCTTCCCACTCAGAACATCAAACAACAATTATGAAATGAATTATATTCATTATTTAAAATGAATCATTATTCCTTAAAATATCCCATCTTCCTTGGATTTCAGTATTATTCAGTGAATTATATTATTCATTAACTTTCTTATAATTATTATATAGAGAGCATTTAATTTTGTCTCCATAGTGTATCTCTAGCCAGTTGTATGTATTGTGCTGCAGGATGCATCACAATACATACTTTCCAATTCACCTTTAGTTCCTGACAACAGTTTTATGCATCCTAAATGGAATTCTAATCCAGATCCTCTCAACCAAAGGGCACCAACTGAGCTATAAAGTCTCTTTTAAATATTATTATATAGTAATAGCACTACTTAATTATGTTTACTTTTTATTGGCACCTAAATTATTATTATTATTAGGAGAAACCTCTAGGGAGTCAGAGACTCATTGAGGGAGGCCACACACCAACTATCATACTTATTCTTGAATTCATTCACACTGCTTGCACTCACAACATCCAATGGCAGTCCATTCCAATGATGCACCACCCTCTGAGAGAAAAATCTAGCCCTCACCCTTCTTGGTGGCCTTCATTCTCAGCTTCCAAGAATGTCCTCTCCCCACCCGCCATAAATTGAAAAATTCCATCAATTGAAATCTTGTATGACTCTTTCAGAAGTTTGTAAATCTCAATCATATCACCCCTCTTTCTCCAGTTTGCTAATGTCTGCAGTCTACAAATTCTCAGTCTGTCTTCATAATTAGTATTCCACAATCCTGATATCGTTTTTAACACTCTCCTTTGTACTCTCTCTCTCCAATATATCAGAATCACAATGGAAACCAGGAGACCAGACCTGCACACAATAGTCCAAGTAAGGTCTTATCAAGGCCTTGTAAAGAGGCAAAATGACATCCTTATCTTTACATGTGATTGTTTGTTTCAGCATTAAATTATCTTTTGAGTTGTATTTGCAATCTTTGACATCATCCCTGAAATTCACCTTCCTATCTACTAACACGCCAAGATCCCTAGTCTCATCAGTTTCATCTAGCATAATCCCACCAATATAATACAACATTGGATATCTAATCATGCCGAAGTGAATGACTTTACATTTACTAACATTGAACTGATGCCCATTTTCCTCTGCCCATAATTCCAGTCTATTCAAATCATTCTGCAAGTACTGCATATCAGCAGCATTCCTAATTACCCTACCCATCTTTTCATCATCTGCAAATAACTGTATGTCGCTTGTCAAATCCTTCCCAATATCATTATTGTACACATTGAATAACAGTGGACCAAGCACTGATCTGTGTAGTATCTTGCAGACTCATATCCCTTGTATACCACTTTTTTGATATGTCAGTCAGCCATCCTCTTATCCATGCTAATACTCTATAATCCGAACCCATTTTCTCCAATTTATTCAACAGTCTACTATGCTGTATTCTATCAAAATCCAAAAGTATCATGGTGTATCCATTCTCCTTGTCTAGTTTAATGGTAATAACATAGTTATAGAATGTGAGCTAGCTGCTAAAACATGACCTTCCATTAGTAAACCTATGTTTTTCATTGCAATGTAGAAATTCACCGAACCCATTTCTGAATGTGAGCCCTAACCAATTTTTCCAAAACTTCACCACCACTCTGGGATACTAATTTGTCAATAGTTGGATGCATTGGTCTTTGCCACGACCCTTGTGCAATGGAATTACCATACATTCCTTCCATTCTTGCATAATCTTCCATGTTCTAAGACTCGTTAAACAGCTTGTCAAACTGCTCACTCTCTAAGATCCCAAGATAAAGCAGTAGCCAGTTCAGCTGAACTCTCTTTTAGCACACATGCTGATATCCCATCAGTCCCTATTTCTGAATGCTTATTCAATTTGTACAACAGGTCAGGTCTCATACATTTCAGTTATATTGTACTATTAATTGCCTCATTCTTCTAGATTTTGATCTTTTTTCCTGTCATGCTGACGTGAAAAATTAGCACTTGTTTGCTAAACTCTCAAATTTCTGTTTAAGTGATATAACATCTTAGGTCAGTTCTGTTCACACATTCTGAAATATTAATAATGTCAGATTCCTTTTTGTTATCCTCATTTTTAACATTATTCTGCCATTGACACCATCTGTTCATGCCATAAGTTTCCTCAGAACTGTTCTATTTATATAGTCCCTAGCCTATGATTATGTTTTATTTCTAATATTGCTCCCACATCCATAAGTTAAAATGGGTTTGATGACTGTCTTATTTACTGCTAGCTTAGTGTTTGTCTAATTTCTCTCTTATTTCAGATAAATTTTATTCACCTGGATCCCTATCATAGTTGTGCTTATTCTGATATGAGTCCATATTTAATTTGACACTTTCACGAAATATATTTTGTGAGAGGAGTTTCAGAAACAAAGGGGTAGAGTTTGTTGCCGTAGTCATATGTTGCGATCTCAGATTGTAGGAATTAGTCAGACCTGGCTATCAGAATCAGACCTACTAACTGGTATCAAGTTATGGGTACAGTATTTTTAGGAAGGATAGAGTGGATAGGAGAGGAAGGAGTGCTAATGATATTGGATGACTTAAATCCAGTTAGAGTTGAGACCTATGAATGTAGTAATACTACTAACAATATTTCATGTGGCAGTGAATTTGAAGCCATCTGGTGTGAGGTGGAATCTAACAAGACAAATTACATAGTGTGGTGTTGTTACAGACCTGGTGGATCGGGTTGCTGGTGATGAAGAAATACATCACCAAATAGAAAAGGTGAGTGCAAAAAGAGTAATCATAATGGGAGACTTTAATTATCCAAATATTGATTGGTTAGCAGTAGAATCTCACGAGAAGAATGAAAATGCATTTATTGAGCTGTTGCAGGACAACTTCCTCAAGCAGCACGTGACAGAAGAAACTCGAGGTCAAAGAGTGTTAGATTTGATTATAGTGTCAGAGGGTGACACTATAATCAAAGCAGGAAATTATGACCAATTAGGAGTATATCGAGTTCAGTGGAACGAATATCGACAGTGCATGGGAAGCATCTAAACAATACTTAAATGATGCGATATCAGAATGTGTCCCAAGAGTTCGAATAATAAATAGAGTAGGAGTCAAATGGATGTGTAATATTATTAAGCAAGAGATTCGTAAGAAAAGGATGATGTGGAAGGAATACCATTTGCATAAGGATGACGTCCGTTATGCACATTATAAGCAGCAGGCTAGATTAGTCACAACTGTTGTACGAAAAGTGAAGTCTGATTATGAAAAGAAACTAGCTCTGCGTGCTAAAGACAACCCACAAGAATTCTATCAATATGCTGCAAGTAAAAGAAAGAATGAATATGAAAGAATAACTCTTCTAAATTTAGATGGCATGAGGGTTACAGATGCAGAAGAAGTTGTTCAGTTAATGAGTGCCCATTTCGTTAAAAGCTATCAACCTGGTGAACACAACATTGAGCTCACTGTTACCTCTTCACTACATGAAGAAACACAGGTGTGTGAGGCCGAGGTATTAGAGCTGTTGCACAAACTGAATAACAATTCAGCAATAGGGACTGATGGAATATCAGCACATATGCTAAAAGAGTCTCAGAACAGGGAAGATTCTGCACAAATGGAAGGAATGTATGGTAATTCCATTGCACAAGAGTGGTGCAACGACCGATGTATCCAACTATTTACCAATTAGTATCTCAGGAGTGGTGGTGAAGATTTTGGAAAAATTGCTTAGGGCCTGCATTCAGAATGGATTGATAGTGAATCTACTTTGCAATGAGCAACATGGGTTTACTAAGGGAAGGTCATGTTTTAGCAACTTACTCACATTCTATAACAATGTTACCATTGAACTGTGTGTTATGTTCCATTGAGTCATTTCCAACTCCTGCTGACTCCATGAACATACACTCTCCATTCTGATCTGTCCCTGACCATGTCTTTCAGAACCTCCAAGCGCACTCCAGTTGCTTCTTTAACTCCATCTGCCCATCTAATTCTTGGTCTTCCTCTTCTCCTGCTTCCATCAACTTTAGCAAGCATCATCATCTTCTCCCGACTGTCATTTGTTCGTATAATGTGTCCGAAGTATGACAATTTTTGCTTGATGATCATAGCTTCGAGGGAGCAATCTGGCTTTATTCTGTCTATCACTGATTTATTGGTTTGCTTTGCAGTCCAAATATTTTTAGTAAGCATCTCCAAACCCATAATTCAAATGCATCTATGCTTAATGCAGGGTCCAACTTTCACATCCATACAGTACCGCAGGAAATACCATTGCTTTCACGATTCTGATTTTTGTTGCGAGGCTAATATCTTTAAAGATCTTGTTTAAATTTGTCATTGCTTTCTTTCCGAGTAATAATCTTCTAACTTCTTCAGTACAATAACCATCTTTATCAATTCAGGATCTTAGGAGCACAAAATTGTTAACTGCTTCCATTTTCTTCCCATGTACTTCAAAATCATTAAGTTCACATGTTGCCATAACTTCTGTCATTTTGAGGTTAAGTTGAAGGCCATGTATAGCACTTTCTTCTTTAACTTTCATAATAAGTTCCTCCAAATCTTTTTTGTATTCTGCTAGCAAGGTGGTATCATCTGCATACCTCAAATTATTAATATTTTTTCGACCTATTTTAATTCCAACTGAAGACTCCTCCAATCCTGCCATTCTTAAAATGTATTCGCTGTACAAGTTAAACAGGTACGGAGATAAAATACATCCTTGTCGCACCCCTTTACCTATTGTGAAATACTCAGTTTCTCCAAGATCTGTTCGGACAGTAGCTTCTTGTTCATAATAAAGATTCCTCAGAAGGATAATGAAGTGCTCTGGGACTCCCATTGTTCTTAACACATTCCACAGTTTCACATGATCTACAGAGTCAAAAGCCTTACTATAGTCAAGGAAACAAAGGTAGACATTCTTGTGATATTCCTGTGCTCTTTCTATTATCCATCTTGCATTGGGGATTTGATCTCTTGTTCCCTCTGCCTTTTCAAAATCCTGCCTGTTCATCTGGCATTTCTCTTTTCATGAATGGTTCCAGTCTTTTCTGAATGATCTTAAGTAAGACTTTACTTGCATGAGAAATCAGTGCTATAGTTCTGCAATTTTCGCACTCTCTTGCATCGCCTTTCTTCAATAAAGGTATATAAACTGATTTTTTCTATTCCCTATGCCATGCAGTTGTTATCCAAATTCGCTGACATAGAGCTGTTAAAATTTTAACTGCCTCTTCTCCCAGGGTTTTGAGCAGCTCAATGGGTATTCCATCTCCTCCTGTTTCTTTCTTACTGGTTAGCTGTTGCAGTGCCAACCTCAATTCACTCTCCAGTGGTACTGGCTCCTGTGTATAATCCTGCTCTTCAAATTTCTCAGTAATTTTGGAGTCCTTTCTGTAAAGGGCTTCTGTATACTCTTTCCATCTTTCTTTGATGTCTGCAGTTCTGTAAGATATGTGTTTACTTTTCAATATTGTCACCTTGGCACTAAACTTCCATTTAGTTCTCTGATCTTTTTGAAAAGATCTCTTGTTTTTCCTTTCTTGTTTTGGTCAAACTCTGCATTCAAATGCTGTACTTTCTGCAAATTTCCTGTGGTCTTCATTTTCCTCCTTTCCTGAGCAATTTTGATGGCATCTTCCTACAGCCATTTGGACTTCTTCTTACAAACTGTTGGAATATTCTTCTTTGCTTCCGTTTTAATTATATCGTTAATCTCTTCCCATAGTTCATCTAATTCTCTTTCACACAAATTGAGTGTGTTGAATCTGTTCTGTATGCTAATATTGTATTCAGATGGTATGTTTCCAAGATCATATCTGATTGACATTTGTGTTGTTTTCAGTTTCCATAGTTTCACATGTATCGTAGCCACTAATAACTCATGGTCTGTTCCACAGTCTGCACCTGGAAAAGTCTTGACAAACTGAATTGCAGCTTCTTTGTCAAGTATATAGTCAATTTGATTTCTGTATTGTCCATCAGGTGATGTCCATGTGTACAATCTTATTTTGTGCTGTTTAAAGCAGGTGTTAGCAACAAACAAAGAATTCTCTGCACAAAACTCAACTAGTCTCTTCTCTGCAGTGTTACAAATACCTAAACCAAAACGACCTGTTATTCCTTGTTCCTCAGTCTCTCTCACTTTTGCATTCCAATCTCCAATAAGTAGCCATGAATCTCGCTTTGGTGCTGCATCTATCACTTGTAACTTGCCATAAAATTCTTCAATGTCTTCTTCTGATGCCTCTGTAGTAGGTGCATAAACCCGAATGATGTCATATTCATTGGATGCCCACTCACTCTTAGAGAAACGATTCTGTCACTCACTGGATTATAACCTAATACATACCTAGCAATCTTTTTCCTGAGTAAGAAAGATACTCTATTTTTATGACTTGTCTCATGTCCTGAGTAATACACCATATAGTCCCCTGACTGAAAATGGCCCATTCCTGTCCATCTAAGTTCACTTATTCCCAATATGATGGAAATAGAGTGCTTCTTGCACTCCATTTCCATCTTTATTATTTCCAGCTTACCTTGGTTCATACTTAACATTCCAAGTTTCAATCCTATGGTTTCTTGTGAAACAGGGAGCCTCACTTTTCCAATCAGCAACATCCGTGACCAAGCTTCCTTCCGGGTTTGACCTGGACACATCATAAAAACTAGTTCTACTTGTAGAAGCCCTCTGTTCTTCCCCTGTTGGATGCCTTCAGGCCCGGGGGTCTTACCATCTAGCACCATATCATACTTTCTCATTTTTGGCATGTTCATGGAATGTTCTTGGAAAGGTACAGAAGTTGTTTGCCATTGCCTTCCTTTGCAAGATTTTTCGACTTTCCAGTCTAGATCCGCACTGTTCTATGAAAATGGAAGCACCTCTGGAAGGATGTGACTCTTCGCCACGCAGTGCGGTTTTGGTAAAGAAGAGGCTAACTCTGTAATAGAGATGTATTGCTCGTATCTTTATCCTGGAATAATTCCCTGTAAAGAAAATTATCCCTTACCATTGAACTAGACAAGGGGAATGGATACACCATGATACTTTACGATTTTTCTAAGGCTTTTGACAGAATACAGCATGGCAGACTGCTGCATAAATTGGAGAAAATGGGGTTTAGGTTATACAATATTAGCATGGATAAGAGGATGGCTGACTACAGATATCAAAAAGTGGTATACAGGGGATCTGAGTCTGCAAGGTTTAAGGTAACAAATGGTGTACCACAAGGATCAGTGCTTGGTGCACTGTTATTCAATCTGTACAATAATGATATTGGGAAGGATTTGACAAGCGACATACAGTTATTTGCAGATGATGCAAAGATGGGTAGGGTAATTAGGAATGCTGCTGATATGCAATCTTTGCAGAATGATTTGAATAGGCTGGAATTGTAGGCATGGGAAAATGGGTATCCGTTCAATGTCAGTAAATGTCAAGTCATTTACTTTGGCATGATTAGATATCTAATGTCGTATTATATTGGTGAGATTAGGCTAGAAGAAACTGATGAGGCTAGGGATCTTGGAGTGTTAATAGATAGGAAGTTGAAGTTTAGGGGCCATGTGCAAAGATTGCAAATACAATACAAAAGATAATTGTAATGCTGAAACGAACGTTCACATGTAAAGATAAGGATGTTATTTTGCCTCTTTACAAGGCCTTGATAAGACCTTACTTGGACTATTGTGTGCAGGTCTAGTCTCCTGGTTTCCATTGTGATTCTATATTGGAGAGAGAGTACAAAGGAGAGTGTTAAAAACGATATCAGAATTGTGGAATACTGATTATGAAGACAGACTGAGAATTTGTTGACTGCAGACACTAGCAAACAGGAGAAAGAGGGGTGATATGATTGAGATTTACAAACTTCTGAAAGAGTCATACAGGATTTCAATTAATGGAATTTTTCAATTTATGGCGGGTGGGGAGAGGACATTCTTGGAAGCTGAGAATGAAGGCCACCAAGAAGGGTGTGAGGGCTAGATTTTTCTCTCAGAGGGTGGTGCGTGATTGGAATGGATTGCCATTGGATGTTATGAGTGCAAGCAATGTGAATTCAAGAATAATTATGATAGCTGGTGTGTGTAGTATGTGGCCTCCTTCGATGAGTCTCTGACTCCCTGTGGGTCTCTCTTAATAATAATAATATTTGATTAGAACAAGTGATATAAATATATTACTTGTTCTTATCAAATCTTTATCTTTATCAAAGTTATTATTTTTATCAAAATGTTGTCCATATTGCTTCCACTTTTCATAGTTTGGGTTTAACAGCTGAGTTTAAGATTTCTGATTTGATATCAACTTTAATAGCACTCTCTTTAATACTGACTATGTTTCAGCATTTTTAGTCAAATATATCATCCATTCCAGGTTTACTTTCAGGTTTCTGACATGTTTTCTACCCAATTATTGATTCTAAATAGCTCAGTATAATTTAGTACTTTGATCTGTATATAAAAATGCTATACATTCAACATATTATAACCATCATCAGTTCCTGATGTGGTAGAGAACACCATAAGAGTATTGTATAATTTCTTGACACACTATAGCATACAAATCATAATAAGTAATTGTTCCATTTAAAAATGTATTTGTGCTCACTGTAATTACTCATCCCTTGATATGGAGTACTAATCATATTTCATTTCCTGGTGTACTGATATGAATACTTGTTTCTGGCAGCCTCTTCTCAGTATGCTTGCATAAATCTTATCTGCAGTGCTTAGTAGGATATGCTGTCTACTAATTCTCACATTGTTCTATTTCCCTTTTAAATTAGATGGATACTATCAGAGCTCTCCTGAAATCATCTGGAATTCAATCTTCTTTTCAGACCTAAATTATGCATGTAATCACACATCAAAGAAAAAAAATACATACAGAATTCAGAAGGTCTGAGATTTTTTTTCTCTCAATGTTTTGATGTGTTCACCTCTGGCAATTTCTCCCAATCTGCACTTCTATCCTAGCAAATGCTGTGGGCACAATAAATATCATAGATATCCAATTTGTTCATTCATAGTGCATGTAGATTTCTAGAATATGCAAATAAAATGGAATGGTGGCTGCTATAATTCCATTATTCTTTAAGATACATGCTGATTTGTCAATGCAAGTTTAACATTTTTTTTGTAACAAACTAGCTTACTGTTCCTAAGCAAAATGTCTTGAATGATTTTTTTTCCCATTACTTGATAGCATTTTGGTCATCTCGTAATAAAAAAAAATCATTTTTTAATGTGTAAAAATAACCTTTAGACGTTATTTCATCATTCATTGTTTAAAAATTATAATCAATTTTTCCTCGTGTTCTTGTTAGTTAATAACACAAGAATAATCACTACCCAAGTCTTGCTAAATGATGAGAATATTCAGGCATTTATTTTTTAATTAATTTAATTTTAATTTAAAGTAAGAAATTATCTGTGCAAATTTCTATTGTAAACTTTAATTCTGGATTCAACTTTCTTTTCAGGCATTGTCCAGCCTAGGTGTTTTACAAGCTTTAGAAATCACCCTGGTAAGTGAATACTGTGCTGAAGTTTGAATAATTTGTTTAAGAATCCTTTGTTATTAACCAAGCTAAAGGGCAAACCAAGGTTTGCATTGTTTAAAAAAATAATAAATTGATTATCTCATGCAGACTACACATGATTCCCATGGTGAATTGGCTTGTTGTTAGCATAACAATCAGCTTTTGTTATGCTACCCTCCCCCCATTTATAACAGGAGGATAGTTATACCGTCTAGAAAGGATGGTTGATTCCATCGGAATACTGCAAATTAAAGGCAAGAACAACTTTTATATTGCCCAATATCAAATTTTAGATATTGAGTTTTATAGCGTGATATGAAACAACCTGAGTAGGAGATACCAGAATCAGTGTTTCAGTACTCAGATTTTATCTGAACATCAATCATAGGGAAGTGATTCTGTTGCTGCATTGCTTCTAAATTTTCTCTTCAGATTTCATTACATAAACTGATTGGGACAAAAGACAAAACGTTTGGCTAATAAAAAATAAATTTTATTCAACTAAATCAATCTTAATGAATATCCCACCATGCTTTTAAAGCCTGGTGGGATATTCAGTACATGTCATGGTGAATGGTTGGTTTGGGATTTCACTAATTGTCATTATGCATGTGTTCTCCAGAACTAAGATCTTATCCATCAGTAAAACTTTTACTGATGACAATATGCTCACTTCTTCAATATTTTCCATAATCACGAGTTGAAGTTTATCCTTGCTCATCATATCCATATCCGCCTTGTCTGCAAAAAAAAAAAAAATATGTACAAATTTTCTGCTCAAGCATTTCCTTGTATTTCTAATAAACGTTTCCTTATCAACTAACCAAATCTCAACGAAGTGATAGCCTAAAATCCTCGAGGATCTGGATGGCTCACCTATGACCCACATAACATGTGGAAAAAGAAGAATTACCCACATAATGAAGACCAGTAGAAAAGAAATCTAATTGGATAACAGTCTTTATATTGCTCAATAACTCAGACAGCTAACAAAAATTAAGAGTAATTCTAAGAAACAAATAACTGCTGATGTAGTTTTCATTAGGTGTTTTATTTTATTATTATCTTTAATTTTTATTTATAAATTCTATTTTATTTTTATTTTAGTTTAGTTTTACCAGAGGGCAGGCTATGGTCAACAGCTGACCAAGCAGTTATTCTCAGCCCACTGTACCAATGTAGTTTGTGATCCATTGTATTTATGTATATTCCCAAAGACAACCTTGATATGAAGAACAAAACATCGAATTTTATCTTAATTTCAATTAAAATAAGTTTTAAAAATATTAGTGTGTCTCGATAATTATTTATGATTGTTGATCACTGTGTTACTCTGAAAGAATGTGCAGATATTAAAGTTCTGAGAAAAATTAGGAGCTTGAACAGATGGCATCAGTAGCAGAATCATATTAAAAATGGGGAGGTTAGGAAGAAATTCAATATTATTAGCATTCAAGAAATGTGATAGCAGGGCTAATCTAAGCTGGTATGGTCACTTAAACAAAATCAGAAAGGAATGGTCACCAAATTAGTGTTTGATGCCAAGATGGCATGAAAAGACCCAGAGGATGACCAAGATCTAGCAGATTGATTCAGTCAGAAATGCCTAACAAGACTGAAATGTTTGATATGACAATATTGGAGTGCAGTACATAATTGACTAATTTGGAGGAAAATTGGTGATGGAAGATTAATAATGTAAAGTTAATCATGTGGTATTGTCATAGTAGCCTGTACATCAACCCCTTGAGGGTGTACATCATCTGTACATCAACACACACACACACACACACACACACACACACACACACACACAAGACTGATCAGATACTGCATGGTATCTGATCAGTCGTAAGGAACTTATTATTTAGTTCATATTACAAACACCAAGCATCTCTGCAGTGCAACATATTGATAAAATTTGCAGCTTTTGGTTCATTGTTATATTATTTTGTGTATTAATTAATGTTGGATTTTAATTCCTTAACAAGAAAATGGTTACAAGGTGTGATATTTGAATTGGTAATATGCACATGATTTAGGAGTGCTTTAGTTATTGCTAAAGGAGTGGCCTCATATTACTTCAGATATCTTTCTTGTTCTATTAGAACAGGACAGGTATCTGAAGGTATCAATACTGTAGTGAATTTGAGTTTTTTTCAAAACATGAGGTGATTCTACATAATATTATGATGGTTTTTAAAATTCAGAAACTAATATAATGAGAGAATGAAAAAAAAAAGGAAAACTTATATCCTTTAAAAATAATGTAATTAACACACAAAAAAATACTTTCCACACTGGTTCAGAATTCCTTAAGAGATTGTCATTTTGTGTGCTATTTCATTTAAATTATTAAAACTTAACATTGTGTTATTTACAGGGAATGGATGACCAAACTATTAAGACAGCCTCCATTGATATCCTGTCCTATACTGTTGACTTCAGTCCGTCCATGGTCCGAGAATATGCTCTTCAGCAGGTGAACACCCAGGATGATGTAAGTGATAACTATAATACATATGCTTCATGATATTGCTTTAATGCGTTCAAAAACGGATAGCTGAAAACTGTTGGTTGGTTTGAATTATGGCTGAATTGATTGTTGTGGCTTCTGGCCGGTTTACCTGTTTTGCAGGAGAATAAAGCCAATCTCCAGTATCCACCCCCTCCCTCCCCCAAAAAATAGGAGTGAAGGGAAGAACAAATGTCATCAGTTAGTGCTTTTGCATCCTGCATATTCTAAAGCAAAAAGACAAGGGATTTTTCTTTTGAACTTTGCAATCTATTGTAGTATGTGGGTTCATGATTTATTCTCCATTGCAGTTTCACATTACATAAATTTCAATAACATTTGAATGTGCTTGTTGTTTTTGTAGCATGGTTTTCTTTAAACATTGCATTCATCATCATTATCATTTCTTGATATTCCCAGGAGATGTACCAGGATATTATGACCAGTTTTGATGGAGAGATAGCCATGGGAAATCTATTTTTAATGGATTTCCTAGACCTCCAAGAATACATGGACTGCCCAAACTGCATATATCTGAATACTCACTGAGGCCTGTCATTGACTCCATAAGAAGTCCTATTTCCCCATTTTCCCTTAGAACCATTTCTATTCCTTCATCAAAAATGGCATAATTGTATTTCAAAAATAAAACTGATAGTATTTCTGAAATAAAATTGTTACTGGTGGTATTAAAATTCAAGTCCTCTGACTTGATCAATTTTGATATCACTCTCTACCAGTCATTCTGTGAATGACACCTTTGAATTTTCATCTAACATTGTCGACATATTTGAGTTTTTTTTTATAAAATCAGGATATTTTACTTGGAATGGCAACCTGTATGCAAATTGAAACTGCTACAGGCTTATTATCTCCAACTGCAGCTAATTTTTTTAGAACAATTAGAATTTAAAAAAAATTGCTTTGAATCCCAAACACGATCTCTTGATTCATTGTTGATGACTTTTTTTCATTATGAAAATAAATGGCATAAATGCCCTATGATACATCCTAGAATATCAAATTCAGCCTAGAAAAAGAATCTAATGGTACTAGATGTTCTTGTTAAACAAAAAAACAGATGATTCCATCACCACTTCTGTGTACTGGCAAACCTAACTTCTCTGACTGCTATACTCAAACATCAGCACATAAGGATAATGTGCTGATGATTGAGTATTACAGTCATCAAATCGCTCCTGTCAAGAGCTCACAAGTCTGTTCTCCAGAAACTTTGTTTTCCTCAAGAAATCTTTGTTATTAAGCAAACTTCCTCCTTTCTCAAGCATTATAATCCAAATATTGGATGAAATCATGAAGTCTTTTTCTCGTAATACTATGAGAGGATATAACTCCCATAGAATTTTCATTCCGTGTATTAAAAGCACCTCTAAATATGTTTCTCGACAGTCTATCAAATTCCTTGTAACTTCAAGTTATTCTGCTTAGGACAAACTTACCATTCCATTGTAAAACATATTTCTGAACACATGCAGAACATATGTAGAACACAGTATTAATAACACTAGCCACAACGTCCCTAAGATTTTTTTTTTTTTTTTTTTTTTTTTTTGTAATTCATATATATTGTATCCTAATAGTGCAATAGTTTATAACCTAGCATTCTAGGTTATAAACTATTTTTTTTTATTTATTTATTTATTTATTTATTCTCTTACACTGATGATTTGTTAGGCACAAATAGCTGTTATTCTTTCTTTAATTTATTTTTAAGCCACTTTCCATACACTGCTGGATATAGGTCTCCCCTTTGCTTTCTGGTTCTATCTGTCTGTCTCTCTTTAGCCAATGCCCATCATTTCACATTACACCTTGGTATATCATCCCTCCCTCTTGTTCTTTGGTGACCTTTCCTTCTCTTGGTATCTACTCATTGCTACGTTTTTGTCTACTTTCATCTGGCAATCTACTAATATGGCTGGCCCATTTCCATTTCCATGCCTTACCGCACTTCACAATATCTTCTACTCCAGTCATCTCTCCATTTATGGTATTTCTTATTCTATCCATTTTTGTTATGTGGAGCATTCTTCTCTCCAGCGCTCTTTGGGCCACATGCAACCTGTCTTGTTTTTTTTTTTTTTACTTGTTGCCCATGTCTCACTTCCATAGGTAAACACTGGAATAGTGCATGTCAATGCATAAGTCTGCACGGTTAACCCAGTGGCTGTGTGCTTCACAGTCATATGCCTAGGGAAGGAGTGTCTTCGATTCCCATCGGAGACGTGAGGAGCTTAAGGATCTTCCTCAACCATAGCCAAGTTAGCCGGTCTTGAGCGTGGACAGTAGGGTTTTTTCCCCAGTTTATCTGGGGGGGTTTTATCCCGCAAAGCAGGCAAACCGGCCTTGAGAACTCAACAATACCACAGGCATAGGATATGCCGGGGCATCCTGCAGACGGTTGAGGTCAGATGATCAATAAACCCTCGACACTGCAAGGTAAAAGAGGGGAAAGGAAAATGAGATGAGACTCTGTGGTCTCTAATCTTTAATTTAGTGCTTTATTTCTAGAACTCAGCTCTCACATCCATGACGTAAAATTGGTTTGGATATAGTCTTATATAATGCTAGTTTAGTATTTTGGCTAATTTCTTTTATTCCATATAAACTGATTCAATTTACTCATCATTCCAGCTTTGCTTATTCTTTTGTCTATTTCCATTTAATTTGCCATCTTCACTAAAAAAAAAAAAAAACATGCCTGAATAGCTGAAATACTTCACTTGTTCTATAAGTTCTCCACTAAAGATTCAACTGAAGTTTTCTATGATCTTGCCTATTTTCACAGTTTTGGCCTTTTTGCTGCTGATTTTCATGCCAAATTTGTTATAGTTATTATTTAGAGAATCCTGAATATTTGCAATAGATTGAAACATTCATAATCATCCGCATAAAGCAGAGAGCTTAGGTTGATATCTCCAATTTTAATGGCATTTTCTTTCATAATGCAATCCATATGGATGAAAAATAAGAGTGGAGTATACCTAATTTTATATCATCAAACCATTTCCCTGTGTTTCTTTCAGTTCTAACTGCTGATTTATGACTTAAATATAGACCATGTGTTGGTCTGCATAATGTTCCACTTACCCCATGTAACTGTAGTGATTTGAAAAGCTTTTCTCTGGACACCTTGTTGTATGTCTTTTCTAGATCTACTAAACTTAAGCAAAGATTCTTATTATATTTTCATGATTTCTCAAGTGTTTGTTGTAAAGTTAAAAATCTGATTACTATATAATTAATTTTACATTACTTCCTATCAGTGATCATCAAATTCCTGCTATGTACCCTCAAGAGGTGTACAGGATATGATAGTACTACATGAAAAATTTTCCTTCAGATCAGTCTGTTGTCGAAGGCACTTTGTACCGTATCAATCCACCTATATCTTGGTCTTCCTCTGGGTCGTTTTCCTGCCAACCTGGTAGAGAACACTTGCTTTGTCAATCTTTCCTTGCCCATTCTGTTTAAATGACCATACCACCTGAGATTAGCTCTATTCACACATTCCAGTGTGCTGACAATGTCAAGTTCTTTCCTAATATCCTTGTCTTTGATATGATATTGCCATTGATGCCATCTGTTCACGCCTCTAATCATTCTCAGGATTCTCATAGGTGTGGTCTCTAGTCTTTGGTCAATTACTTTACTTCTGACCCGGCTCTCAGATCCATAAGTTAAAACTGGTTTGAACGCTATCTTGTCTAAAGCTAATTTAGTGTTCCGACTAATTTCTCTGTTATTCCATATGAATTTATTCAGTTGACTTCCTACTATACCAGCTTTATTGATTCTGTTGTCTATTTCCATATTTAATTTACCATCTTCACTAAAAATCGCACCTAAGTAGCTGAGATGCCATCTGTTCACGCCTCTAATCATTCTCAGGATTCTCATAGGTGTGGTCTCTAGTCTTTGGTCAATTACTTTACTTCTGACCCGGCTCTCAGATCCATAAGTTAAAACTGGTTTGAACACTATCTTGTCTAAAGCTAATTTAGTGTTCCGACTAATTTGTCTGTTATTCCATATGAATTTATTCAGTTCACTTCCTACTATACCAGCTTTATTGATTCTGTTGTCTATTTCCATATTTAATTTACCATCTTCACTAAAAATCGCACCTAAGTAGCTGAAATGTTTTACTTGCTCCTCAGGTTCTCCATTCAACCTGGCAGAGAACACTTGTTTTGCTAATCTTTCCTCACCCATTCTGTTTAAACGACCATACCACCTGAGATTAGCTCTGCTAATGCATTCCTGGATGCTGACAATGTCAAGTTCTTTCCTAATATCCTCGTTTTTAATACGATATTGCCATTGATGCCATCTGTTCACGCCTCTAATCTTTCGCCGGATTCTCATATCTGCGGTCTCTAGTCTTCAGTCAAATGTTTTATTTCTAAGCCAGCTCTGAGATCCATAAATTAAAACTGGTTTGAACATTGTATACAGCTAATTTAGTATTCTAATTTTTCTCCTCTTTCATATGAATTTATTCAATTGACTTCCTACCATACCAGCTTTGTTGATTCTGTTGTCTTTCCATATTTAATTTACCATCTTCACTAAAAAACGTGCCTAAGTAGCTGAAATGTTTTACTTGCTCCACATATCTCCGTTCATAATGCAGTTGACATTTTCAACGATTCTGCCTATTTTCATTGTCTTTGTCTTTCTATTGCTGACCCTCATACCATATCTATTACAACAGTTATTCAATTTAGTCAAGGAATCTTGCAGACTCGTAGCGGATTTATTGATAAGTATAACATCGTCTGCATAAAGCAAAGAGCTGACATTAACATTTCCAATTTTGATATCATGTTTAATACCACTTTCCTTCATAATGCGATCCATATAGATAATGAATAACAGAGGGGATAATGTACATCCTTGTCTTGCACCAGATTTAATATTAAACCATCTTCCTGTACTTCCTTTAATTCTAACTGCTGACTTACAACTCAAATAAAGACTAAGTATTGCTTGATATAATGCCCCATTGACCCCATATAACTGTACCATATTAAATAGCTTTTCTCTTGGTGCCTTATCATATGCCTTTTCCAGATCTACAAAACTCAAATAGATCTTTGTTATATCCGCATGATTTCTCCACTATTTGTCGCAAAGTGAAGATCTGATCCTGACAGCCTCTATTTGGCCCGAATCCAACTTGTTCTTCACCAAGCTTTTCTTCTACAATTCTTCCCAATCGTTTCTCAAGTATACTTGCATATATCTTACCAGGAACACTCAGTAGGGAAATACCTCTGTAATTCTCACATTCGGTTTTATTTCTCTTTTTATGTATGGGTACTATGAGAGCTCTACTCCAATCATCGGGAATTCGTCCCTCTGTCCAGGCCTTCTGAACTATGCAGTGCAGCCATTGTAAGACTTCATACTTCATATTTCAGCATTTCTGGTTGAATATAATCTACTCCTGCTGCCTTTCCACATTTTAAGCCTTTGATGGCTTTTTCTACTTCAAGTATGGATATGTATTCCTGACTGTATGCCTGTTGAGTGTTTTTTACCACTGTGCTATCACTGCTTGTTTCATTTAGCAATTTCTCGAAGTAATTACTCCATACTTCAAGGATATCTTTTTCTCTCGTTTTCATTTCACCTTTATCATCTCTAACTCCTTTTACAGTACTCTTTCCTCCATTTCTAAGCTTCTTCAACAACCTCCAAAATATTTTGCCACCTTCTTGATATTTATTTTCTATATTCTTGCCATAGTCCTTCCATGACTTTTGTTTAGTTATTTTTACACATTGTTTAGCTTTCTTACATTTGTCTGTGTGTTCTCAAAGAGCACAAGCTGACTTATTTGCCTGGAACTTTTGATATGATTTCTTCTTTTCCTTCACTGCCTCTTTAACTTCCTGTGTCCACCTTGGAGTTCTGATTTTTCTATCCTTGCAGACAACCTCGCTACATGCCTCTCTGGCTAAATCAATCAAGGTTTTCTTGAAGGCTTGCTACTGAATCTCTCAAGTTTGGTTCCTGTTCTCAAACTCTTTCATTTTTTCTTCAATAATCTTTGTGTATTTTAGTCTACAGTTAACATGAGAGAGCTGCTCAACTTTAATTCGCTTTAAAACTTTCTTACATGTTATTCTTTTCAATATGAAATTCAAATTTATCCTGTTCAAGACTAAATAGTGATCGCTTCCAATTTCAAATTCTCTGTACACTCTGGTGTCCTAAACCAGGGGGAAAACATCACTATCAACAATAACATAGTCAATGAGACTTTTCTTATTTCTTGCCTCTTCTCTCCCTGTGAATTTGTGCACATTTTTATGTTGGAACGTGGTGTTAGTAATAACCAGTCCATGTCCTGAGCAGAAATCCAACAAAAATTTGCCACTATTATTGCCTTTGCTCTTTTCTCCAAATGTTCCCAAAATATTTTTGTATGTCTGATAATCATTTCCTACTCTGCTATTTAGATCTCCAGCAAGGACCAACTTTTCCCTTTTCATTGTGTCAGTGATTTGTGATCACCTATCAGTGATTTGCTTCCAAATTAATCTTATTTATCAGTGTCCAGTATTATCCAGTTTTACACTTTTGCTTTCTAAGACACTGCTAATTGCATCAATCTGCCTAGATCTTGGTCTTCCTCAGAGTCCATATGACTGAAAAAAAGTTTTCATGATGACAGAAAAAAATTTTCTGTCATCACAAACTATGTGTTTTGCTATCCTTTCTTTTCCAGTTCTGTTTAAGTGGACATACCACCTTAGATTAACTCTGTTCACGCATTTTTGAATGCTGTGATGTTATGTCATTCAAATCCCCGTACAATCATGGATATTTGTGAATGTTTTTAGTTGGGAAAGGAATTTCATTGTCTACCATGAGATCACTTGCTTACTGAAGGCCTGAAGAGTGCTTGAAAATCTTCCTTGTTTGGCCTCTGCAGGCATGGATTCTGTATTATGCAAAAAAATAAAATAAATAATAAAACAAACTTAGCCAATCCATGTGTTGTTTACCTTTTTGGGAGTCGCATAAGATAAAATATTACACAACAAATAAGGTGCAGAGCCAATTGAATAAATTTAGTGAAATAAAAGACAATATAGCTAAACTAGCTATATACAAGACAATTTTTAAACCAGTTTTAACTTCTTGATTTGAAAGTTGATGAACGAGTAGAAACCAGATATGAGACTTCTGTGGAAAATTAGGAGAGAAACAAAGGCAAAATATGTAAAAATTTTGATGAAGATATTCTACACTTCTGATTATTTCCTAAATTGAAGACACAACTCCAGAATATGCAATTTTGAAAATGATGAATAGGTCGAAGCAAGATGGTTATGCATGGATTAGTAGTCTTAATAATGCCTGTCTTTTGCAGAATGGTGAACTGAATTATGTAGTATGTATTGGCCAGCGAAGGTTGGTTTATAATATATATAGAAATAGTCAGTTCACCAGAAAGATCAGGAAGGCAAAATGTCCACATATGCCAATTTACCATCTTTTTCAACTTTCATGTGAATTTTATATGAAGATTTAGGCAGTTTATCTTTTCCATTTATCTATTTGCAATCTAGCCTCATCCCAAAGATATGCTCCCTGCTTTCCTAGAAAAGGGAAGGTCTCATTCCTTAGTCATTGCTAGTTTTTTAACTTTTATTTTAATTTATATATACCGTTATTATATCTTGATGTTGTCACATATCTACAGGTGGCTAATATTGTTTTAAATAATCCATTTTGTCATTCTGTTATATAGCTGCTCCTACACTAAAGATAGCGTATCAGTTTCAACCTAAATATTTTGAATGCAGTAATGTTAATTAATGTATCTTGTTAAGTGTTAAAAATATTTGTTACTCTGACACAAGTTCCTCTAAAAACACAACATATATTCATAAAATAAAGAATTGAGTTGAATATCTCCAATTGGTATCATGCTTAATGCCACATTTTCTTCATAATGTGATTCATATAGGAGATGAATAGCAGTTGGAGATAATATGCACTTGTCTCACATTTAATTTTACATCAAACCATCCTTCTATAGTTTCTTCAGTTCTAACTTCTGATTTTCAACTCAAATATAGACTTTGTATTGCTGAATATAATGATATGAAGTAGCAGTGAGATTAGGCAATGGTGTGGTTTGTTTAAAGAAGGGTGCAACAATGTTAATGATGAAGAGTGCAGTGGCTGCCCAAGTGTGGTAATAGATGATTTGATAGAAACGACACCATTGCCTGACCTCTGCCACTCGTTACATTTAGGCCCATTGCACAGTGTTTAGTGAATTTCTGCAGCAATTGTTTTCTGCTAATAAAAATCATATCACACAAATCCCACAACCGGTGAGATTTTTTATTACGGCACTAAATGGAACAAGAGTAAAATGATCAACAGCTAGCTAATGAGTTACTCTATGCTACCACACGTGCACAATCCCTCTCTCATATCTTATTTAGCAGTAAATTCTGAAACAGATCTTACTTTCTGGACATGCCTCGTATTAAAGTAAAAATTTGATACTGACATCCTCTATTTGGCCTGAACCCAGCTTTATGCAATTTCCACTCACAAAAGGTTGTAAATATGTAGTACATAACATTTTTTTGCATTCCAGATGAAATGCAAACAGAGAAATGTTTCATCTTAGTTTATTTATATTCTAGAAAGAGAACACATGTTAACATAACACGCTCATCTTCAAAGTTTTAGTTACCTTGGCATCATTGAAGCCAATCCCAATTAACGTTACTCGGCGTTTTGTAAATCTGCAAGTAAATTTTGTGAACAAGACATCAAAAATGCCTTGAATAAGGCATCAGTAAGGTTCATAAAATTTCTTATGACATATTCCTCTAGACCATCGGTTCCCAACTGGTGGTACGCATATCCCCAGGGGTACGTGCTGGGCCATTCAGGGATACACGAAAAATAATAAATCAGTAATGCCGGAAAAATAAATAAAGTAAACAAATTACATTAAGATAGGCACTGAACAAAAGTGTCAGTATTTAAAAACAAGGGGTACAATTTATAGAAATGAGTTTAAAAGGGGGTACACAAGAGGAAAAGGTTGGGAATCACTGCTCTAGACAATTATTATCCCATAGGCTCTGCAGTACATTGATAAAGCTGTAATTCATGGCAAAGGCAGTATGGCACATTTTCAGTTCATAATAACACCTAATTCTTGTATATAAAAATAATAATATTTTTAATATTCCTTTTTTTAGTGTGTATGATATAAAACTATATTCATGTTTTTGATTTTTCCAGGATCAATTAATAATCAACATTATTATAGAGCAAATGATCTGTGATCCAGACCCAGGTAATTGATTAATGAATGTAATAAAATTATATTTTTTCACTGGACACACATTATGAAAATTAAAAAGGAATTTATTTTGAAGATTTTAGTTCTGTTATAGAGATTGAAATTACTTCATTACACTTGTCAGCTGTGATGGAGTTGGTTGGAAAGACATAGATTTAAATCCTGTCACCAGTGGCTTTAAGGATGCTTTATCTAATGGTAAAATTTATGTATTGATTTTAGGCACTAAATTGAAAGCTCCTTGAATTTTTATATTGATTTATTGTCATTAGTTTGAATCCTGTTTAATCATCATCAAATCTACCCTCAGAGGAGGGGTGATGCAGGATAATTATGATAGTACTACATGAAAAATTTACACCATTACTAACTTCAGATCAACAATTTTCCTCCAAATTAATCTGTTCTTTGTCAAGACTCTTAACTAATTATCAGATCTTATATTTCTGTCTTTTAAGGCACTTTTTACTGTTTCTCCATCTACATTTTGGTTTTGCTGTTTCCATCCATCTACTTGTTTTGCTAATCTTTCCTCTCCCATTCTCTTTTAAATGACCATACCATCTGAGATTAGTTCTACTAACACATTCCTGAATGCTAACAATAGCAAGTTCTTTCCTGATATCCTCATTTTTCATGTGATGCTGTCATTGATGCAATCTGTTCACTCTCCTAATCTTTCTCAGAACTGTTATATCTGCGATCTCCAATCTTTGATGAAGTGTTTTATTTCTAACCCAGCTCTCAGATCCATAAGTTAAAATTGTTTTGAACTCTGTTGTATATAGCTAATTTAGTAATTTTGTATAATACTAATTTCCTATCTACAATTTTCCTCCAAATCAATCTATTTCCTGTCAAATACTACAGTTGAATACTATGGCAGCTTCTTTCTTCTAATATTTCAAATTTTGTCCGAACCTGAACCAATCAGACTGCATGCCAATATCCAAGTTTTGGGATGTGATCACTGTTAACTGTTCATGGGTTTTTTTTTATCTATGCAACTTTTTACATTTGTTCCTTTGAACTCTAATAGTATAATACCATGTACTCCAGTTGCAACTGAGGCACGTACTATAACATGCACATGTGATTCATCTTTTGAATGTAGTTAATGGTCCATCTCCCTGATGATGTCCACATAATGTTGGATGAAATATATTGGAGTTTTTAAATAAACTTCTATGTAATTTTCACTAAGCTGTACAGTTACTTTATAATGTCGAGTACACATGTTCCATTAAAAGTATTAATTACAGTATCTTAATTTCTATTCCTTTGTTTTCTCTAATCGTATATACCTCGGTGTTATACTCAGTGGTATAAATTCATCTGAGCAGCTATCATTTTTGTTTTCTTCTCTATCGTCCTTCTAAATGTCTTTATTGCACAATCATATTAATTTTCACTGAAAGGTACTATACTATTGAATTCTGTTTCTTTTTGTCTAGTGCACATACTAGGTTTATTCTATTTTGTGATATATTCAGCTGTTTGATACCAATACCATAAGCTAAATATTTGTGTGTATTGATAAAGGTGTGTCACCTTATAACCAAAATACTCGCGATTAGAGATAGATGTTGACAGTTTTTCCACTTGTTTATACCATAAATTAAGATACTCAACTGACTCCCTACTATACTGGGTTTGCTCATTCTAGTGTCTTATTTCCATATTTAATTTGC
Source organism: Typopeltis vanoorti (assembly GCF_054136105.1). NCBI lineage: Eukaryota > Metazoa > Arthropoda > Arachnida > Uropygi > Thelyphonidae > Typopeltis > Typopeltis vanoorti. The sequence goes on from NC_143558.1 coordinate 19,296,154, forward strand.
CATTTTCACTAAAAATTTATGCTCAGATAGATTGATGAAATATCATCATCAAATTCCTGATATATACCCTCTAGGGGTGTACAGGATACAATAGTACTACATGAAAAATTGCATCATTACTAACTTCCTATCTATAATTTTCCTCCAAATCAATCTGTTACCTGTCAAGACTCCAACATTGTCAGATCTAATATTTCTATCTTCTAAGGTACTTTTTACCATATCAATCCACCTATATATTGGTCTTCCTTTGGGTCTTTTACCTGCCAACCTGGCAGAGAACACTTGTTTTACTAATCTTTCCTCCCCCCTTCTTTTTAAGTGACCATACTACCTGAGATTAGCTCGGCTAACACATCCCTGGATTCTAACAATATAAAGTTCTTTCCTAATATCCTTGTTTTTAATATGACATTGCCATTGATGCCATAAGTATAGCATCATCTGTTCACTCCCCCTCCCCCCCCCATCTTTCTCAGGACTCGTATCTGCATTCTCTAGTCTTTGGTCAAGTGTTTTACTTCTAACTCAGCTCTCAGATTCATAAGTTAAAATTGGTTTAAACACTGTCTTGTATACAGCTAATGTAGTGTTTTGACTAATTTCTCTCTTATTCCATATAAATTTATTCAGTTGACTTCCTACCATACCATCTTTGTTGATTCTGTTTTCTATTTCCATATTTAATTTACCATCTTCACTAAAAATGGTGCCTATGTAGCTGAAATCTTTTATTTGTTCTATAGGTTCTCCATTCACAACACAGTTGACATTTTCAATGATTCTGCCTATTTTCATTATCTTTGTCTTTTTATTGCTGACCTTCATACCATATCTATTACAACAGCGATTCAATTTAGTCAGAGAATCTTGCAGACTTGTAGTGGATTTATTTAGAAGTATAACATCATCCACATAAAGCAAAGAGCTGACATTAACATCTCCAATTTTGATATCAGGTTTAATAACACTTTCATTCATAATGTGATCCATGTAGATAATGAATAACAGAGGGGATAATGTACATCCTTGTCTGACACCAGATTTAACATTAAACCACCTACCTGTACTTCAATTCTAACTGCTGACTTACAACTCAAATAAAGACTGAGTATTGCTTGATATAATGCCTCACTGACACCATACAATTGGATCGTTTTGAATAGCTTCTCTCTCTCTCTCTCTCTCTCTCTCTCTCTCTCTCTCTCTCTCTCTCTTTCTCTCTCTCTCTGCACCTTGTCATATGCTTTATCCAGATCTACAAAACTTAAATACAGATCTTTGTTATATTTCAATGATTTCTCAACTATTTTTCGTAAAGTGAAAATCTGATCCTGACAGCCTCTAATTGGCCTGATTCTAGCTTGTTCTTCACAATCCTTCTCAACTGTTTCTCAAGTATACTGGCATAAATCTTACCAGGAACACTCAGTAGAGAAATACCTCTGTGATTCTTAATTCAGTTTTATTTCCCTTTTTATATATGGGTGCTATGAGAGCTCTGCTCCAATCATCTGGAATTCATCCCACTGTCCAGACCCTATGAAGTATGCAATGCAGCCACTGTAAGACTCATACCTCCATACTTCAGCATTTCTGGTCGAATATCATCTACTCCAGCTCTTGACGGTTTTTTTCTACTTCAAGTATGCATATGCTTGCCTGATCAGTGTTTTTTACCACTGTGCTGTCATCACTGCTAGTTTCATTTAGCAATTTTTCGAAGTAATTACTCCATACTTCAAGGATATCTTTTTCTCCAATTTTCATATCATCTCTAATTCCTTTTACAGCACTCTTTCCTCCATTTCTGAGCTTCTTCAACAACCTCCAGAATATCTTGCTACCTTCTTGATATTTATTTTCTATGTTCTTACCAAAGTCTTCCCATAACTTTTGTTTACCTAGTTTTACACAGTGTTTAGCTTTCTTACATTTGTCTCTGTATTCTCTAAGAGCACAAACTGCTTTATTTGCCAGGAACTTTCGATATGCTTTCTTCTTTTCCTTCACTGCCTCTTTAACCTTCTCTGTCTACCATGGCATTCTGATTTTTTTAAATCCTTGCAGACAACCGCACCACATGCCTCTCTGGCTGAATTAATCAATGTTTTCTTCAAGGCTTGCCACTGAAGAAAACATTGATTAATCCAAGGTTTGGTTCCTGTTCTCAAACACTTTCATTTTTTCTTCAATAATCTTTGTGTATTTTAGTCTACAGTTCACATCTGAGTGCTGCTCAACTTTTATTTGCTTAAAAACTTTCTTAAATGTTCTGCTTTTCAAAATGAAATTCATTTTTATCCTGCTCAAGACTAAATAGTGATCACTTCCAGTTTCAAATTCTTTGTACACTGGTGTCCTGCACCAGGGAGAAAACATCACTATCAACAAAAACATAGTCAATGAGACTTTTTTTATTCCTAGCCTCTTCTCTCCATGTGAATTTGTGCACATTTTTATGTTGGAACATGGTGTTAGTAATAACCAGTCCATGTCCTGAGCAGAAATCCAACAGATATTTGCCATTATTATTAGCTTTGCTCTTAATAATGCTCTTTTCTCCAAATTTTCCCAAAATATTTTTGTATGTCTCACAATCATTTCCTACTCTGCTATTTAGATCCCCAACAAGGACCAATTTTCATTGTGTCAGTTGCTTTTTCTAAAGCCTCAATAAATTCCTCCACTTCTACCTTAGTAGAACTTTCTGTGGGCTCATAAGCACAAATAAGTCTCATTGTCCAATTCCCCATTCTGATATTTGCCCACATCACACTACTTGAGACTGCCTGCCATTCTAGAAGATTAGCCTCATATTTTGTGTTGAATACTATGGCTACTCCTTCTTTTCCTTGATTGTCATTGCCTGAATATAACATTTTGTATTTATTGCTCAGTAAGATCTCACCAGTTTTTGTCTTTTTGTTTCAGTCACCCTATTATGTCGATCTGGTACTTATCTAATTCCTCAGCTAGCTCCATTTCTTTGCCATTCTGGCTTCTTATGTTGATAGTACTGATCATGAGCTCTGGTGATATTGAGTTGGGTGTGTTTTAGAGTTTGTCAGCTATGTTCCAGTAGCTGATTTTTCGCTGTTTGCCCTAGTTCCCTGGCAAAAACAATGGGGGCCCTTGTTTAACCAGGCGACTCCCCAGCTGGCATGAAATTCTTTATGGTGTACCATTATTTAATATTGTGGTTTAAACCAATAAGAATACCATTTGGTCGGCTATATCCAAAATTGCTAGTCCATCGTCTTTTGTTCAGTATCCAGGTAGATACCTAACAGGGTGCACCACGAGAAGGTGAGATTGGACATTAGGTCATAAACCATGGTCGGTTCTCCACATTCCTTTAAATGCTATGTGGAGGTCTCCTCTCAGTTATACAGCTTTGACCCTTAAGCACCCCTCCTACCATACCAGCTTTACTAATTCTGTAGTCGTTCCTTATTTAATTTACCATTTTTACTAAAAAATTGTGCTTAAATACCTGAAATGTTTTACTTGTTCTATAGGTTCACTATTCAGGATACAGTTGATGTTTTCAATTTTCTGCTATATTATGTTTGTCTTTTTATTGTTGGTTTTCATATCAAATTTATTACAAAAGTTATTCTGTTTAGTCAAGGAATCTTGCAGATTTATATAAGATTTATTCAGAAGTATAATAAAATCTGCATAAAGGTAAAGAGCTAAGATTAACATCACGAATTTTGATATCAGATTTAATGCTATTTTCCTTTATAATGTTATCCATATAGATAATGAATAACATTGGAGATAATGTGCTTCCTGTATCTCCTTCAATTTTAACCGCAGACTTACATGTTAAACAGAGACTATGCATTGCTTGATATGATATCTTATTTATACCATATAACTGTAACTTTATGAAGATTTTTCCTCTTTCCACCTTTTCATGTTAGTGCTCATCTTAAATCCGAAATTTTTATTAAATTCCACCAACACATCGGAGTTCTTTGTATGCAATTTTAGTACATTTATCTCTTCTGTAGAAATGCTGCTGCTTGACTCTCTGCTCATCATAAAATGATATACATTTAAATGGGTGAACAAAACGAATCCTAGAGATGCCTTATGCATTGCGAATAATTTTTTATGCAAATTTTAATGAAGTAAAATATTCATAAAAGTGAAACACTTTTGTGTTGACTTTGTTTAGAAATGACATCAAGTCATCATTCATGTCATTCTTCCATATTTTAAATTTTCAGAACATTGAGCACGGCCTGAATAGCTGATTCACACACTTCATTCTCTTTGTATAACTCCTTATAGTAAGTTAGTATTCTGTTTCCCCCATACTAGCTTGAACCTTCTCTGAAACTCTCTCTCTTTCTCCTCCCCACTCCTCTGATTTGATTTCATTAATATGTCATTAGTAATTTGTTCAACGTTTTCCTTCAGTTTAGTTGCACTGTTTTTTCATTTAAAAATATGTGAAGTATCATTTTGGGGCTGTTTTTCAAATGCTGTATTATTTTGTGTATGTGTGTGAGAGATATTGATATTTTATTTTCTCAAAAAAATTAAAGTAAATACCTTCTGTATTTGTGGGTTTCTTTATATCACATTCATACGAAATTGTTTACATGAGAGGATACCCATGTTGACTTTTTTAACTCATAAATGTTTGCACAGATGATTTTCCATACTTTATTGGAAACTCTGTCCATATAATAATGCTGATTGTTGTTGTTGTGCATGTTTATACCCTGCTCTTATTGGATATAAATTGCTCCTGGTGTCATTAATTCATGATAAATTGGAAGAAATTTAACCGAAACTTTTGGAGGAAAGTGTTTCCTCCTACAGAAAGCCATACTGGCTTAGGAACACAATATAATTCATCTGACTTAGTTGGTAGAGTGGGTAACATTACTGTCCTTTAACCTGCAGGTTATGGGTTTCAATACAAATTGTGACATTGGTGTTTTTGAATATCTTTAGTCAGTAGATGATTTTTGTTTGCCCAATGTAAGACCACTACTTAATGAAGGTCTGAAGTTACCTGAAAACTACCATGAGGGGGGGGGGTTCTAAAATGTGTTAGAAATGCCACTCACTCATGATGAAAAGAGTCAGAACCTTTTATAAAAATATTTAATTTTTCCAATATCTTGTCTCAGTCACTGAGACAAACTATTGGAAGAATACAATAGAAAAATAGATCTTGGAGACTGCTCCACTTATATACCTTTTAGATTATGCTTCCACCAAATATCAGATCAAAAAATTGAAAAGTCTGCTGAAAAAAAAAAAAAAGTTTCTTCCTGGCTTCCTGAAATCACAAAGAAACTCAAACCCTTCAGATTCCCCATGCTATAAATTAGCAAAATAGCTAGCCAGCTTTCTTACTTCCCATTCACCCACTGATCATACCACATCCTATATATATATATATATATTAAAAAAACAAAAAAAAAACTTTGCCCATTTTAAAATTTCTGTTGAGAATTTAATGTTAAATAAGTACAGATATTTTATTTAAAATATCTTAAATATATTTATTTAAAATATATATGGTGGGAGGTCACTGCCCGATCTGGGTAGTGACCTCCCACCATAATGTAGAACATCACTCATCTCCTAGGAGATGAGTTTTACATTATGGAAAATATTAAGAATACTGATCAGAACTTTCCCCACCTTTGCTGCGAGTTGCCCTAGTTTGGACTACTTGCTTTAGCTTACGCTAGTAGTCGCTGATACTTTTATAGTTACTATATTCTTTGAATTTCTTATTTGGTTTTAAAACAATGTGGGATTTAATATCCCCTTAATTTAAATAACAGATATTTTAGTTTATTTTGATCACCTTGCTATTCACCTAATATTCCCTTAAGTGACACCTTATCACAGATCTCTTTTCCTTGCTATGCTATCCATTCCAGATATTTCTCTCATAAGCACAAAATTTATAAACAGATAAAGGGTATCTTTAGTGGCTTCTCAACCCCTCCCCCCCATGCTTTTTTGGAATAGTTTGAAAAACAAGCTTGATTCAGCCCCCCCCCCCCTCTCTCTCTCTCTCTCTCTCTCTCTCTCCAACCATCTATCTTGCCAAGATGTATAAATGATATGTTTTCTGTTTGACTTCATGGTCTGGACACATTAGACCAAGGGTCGGCGAACCGGGGTAAATTACCCCAAGTGGGGTAAAAATGAAATTCTTGGAGGTAATGAGGACTCAGTAGGCATAAATGAAATTATATAAAAAGCGTGTTCCTTGTTATGACAGAAATTTTTCTTCTGGTAACACTGCATCTGGCCAATGTAATGTACGTGTTTTGGAGACATCATGCCATGTTGAACTCCAAACAATTTGGTTGCTAAGGTGTTGTCAAGCATCTAAACAGATATTATTTGTCAGTTGTCTATTACCCACGTTAATCTTATTTTTTGACACGTGTTTTTGCTTTGTTTAAGTCAATTTAAGTAGTTATTTAATTTAATTTATTTCAATAGTTTTATTTTAAGTGGAAGATTTTCATTTATTAGCCATATTTTAGTTCTATGTTAGTTCGATAATTTGATTAATATATTTTCTCCTTGCTCGATTAATTTTCGATGGTCAATAAAATAATGAAATACTGCCTTCATCTTGAGGACGTCTTAGTGCCACGTTTACCAATTAAATTATTGTAAATTTAAACGAACTTTAAAAAAACTTAAATTCAATCACTATCTTTTTTACCCTTCAGATGACATCAACTAGAAAAAGAATATACCTGGAAGAGTTCCTCAATTATGGGTTTACACAAATAGAAGACAGGGGAATAATGAAACCACAGTGTGTTGTCTATTTGAAAGTACTGACTGCAGAATCTTTCAAAAAGAATCAGTTGAAGAAACACTTGGATAATTTGCACCCACATCTGTCTTCCAAACTGCGGGAATACTTTGTAAATTTGGAAATGTCTGTCAAAAGACAAAGACTGGACAGCAACTTGAGAGGTACATTCGATCAATGTTCAGCATCAAAGGCTAGCTTTGAAGTGGCCTGGTTGATTGCCCGAAACAAAAAACCATATACTATTGGTGAATTTCAAACCAGCAGCTTTGAAAATGGCAGAGATTATGTGTGGTCAGAAAGAAGCCATGAAACTAAATTCACTATCCTTGTCTGCAAAAGTTGTGAAAGAAAGAATTTCTATTTTAGCAGAAAAAGTGAGGGAACAAATTGTCTTCAATAAAAGAGAGTAAATGCTTTGCTATTCACTTGAGACTACAGATCAGTAGTAATTCGCAGCTGATGGTGTATGTTCGCTACAAAGGTTTACATGCAATTGAAGAGGAATTGTTGTTTTGTTCTCCTCTCGAGTTGCGATTTCGCGGAATTGATATCTTCAATAAAGTTAATGATTACTTTAATAACGTTAATTTAAAGTGGGAAGACTACATTGCTGTGATCTGTTGATGGAGCTCCAGCTATGTTGAGTCATGTAAGTGGTTTTTCGGCTTTGGCGAGAGAGATTAATCCAAAAATTGAAGTTAACCACTGTATGATCCATCGCTAGTCACTGCTTGTGAAACATTTGGAACCTGCACTGGAAGCCATAATGCATGAAGTTATTAAGGTTGTCAGTGTTGTCAAAGGACATGCACTAAACACGTGACTGTTTTGTGAATTATGTAAATATGGTGAGGCTGAATATACAGACCTACTTTATCATACAGAAGTGAGGTGGCTCTCACGTGGAAATGTTCTGAACCGAGTGTGGGCTCTCAAAACTGAACTTGAAATTTTTATGGTTGATCAAAAGCATGTTCTTGCAGATAAGTTTACAAACTCCTCGTGGGTTGCACATCTCGCATATTTAGATATTTTTGAGTATGTGAATGCATTGAACAAAGAATTGCAAGGAAAAAACATCAATATAATTTCAACCAGAGAAAAGATTTCAGCATTTGGATCAAAGCTTTTATATTGGAGACAGAAAGCAGAACAAAACACGATAGCTGCCTTTTCAAAGTTAGCTTTGTTTTTGGAAGATTGTGAAAATATTACTTTTGACGACATCAAGGATACAGTTCCTTATAAGGCATCTTACCAAACTCAAAGAGCAGTTCTCTGATTACTTTCCAGATCTTGATTCACATACTGTCAGTTTGGTTGTAGATTCCTTTAAATGTGAAATTGCTGATTTACCAGAAGAGCCTCAAGGGTTGGCAGAGGCACTTCTTGAACTTCGATCCAATAATGAAGCACGTATTGAATTTGAAAACAAAGCAGATGTCATATTTTTGGATGTCAATAGCTGCAAAGGCTTTCAGAATTGCACATGAGGAGGCAGTCAAAAAGTTGCTGCCTTTTGCAACAACCCACCTTTGCGAACAAGGATTTTCCACTCTAATGAACATGAAAACAAAGCAGAGAAATCGATTGGACCCTGGAGAGTATCCAAATTGGTCTGACATCAAAATGCCCAATTTTGATGTTATTGTATCAAAAATGAAACATCATTTCTTCAAAACCTGAAGAAGTGAAAAAGTTTTCAAATAAATCCTTTTGTTTCATAATGAGGATATTAATTTATTTTATACTTTTTATATTTATAATTGTATTCCCCGTATAAATAGATTCAATAAACCTTTGGAATTTAAATAATCTACGATTTTCTCCCTTTCAAATCAAGGGGGTAACGTCGACGTAAATAAATATATTTTGGGGTAATAGGTAAAAAAGTTCCCCGACCCCTGCATTAGATTCTTTCCTCTATCACCACAATAGTTTCACCCTAGAATCCAGTTTACTATGGAAAAGAAAACTAATACTAGTCTAGCATCTAGACACATTGCAAACACATCTACCTAATAGTAATCTGTTCATTTCAGTATACAGGAAACCCACTCACACAGTTAGATACATTCACAAACTTTCAGAACTTTTTCAGAGGCTATAGAGCCTATAGCCTTTGTTCTGATGAGGCCTCTCTTGCAGTAGAACTCAATCATAGACACACCTTTCTGTCTAATGGCTACAATTCTCAGTGTCATAAAAATAAATAAATATAATAATATTATTATTATTATTATAATCAATCATTCTTCTAATCCTTAACCTTCTCTTCAGAAAGATTTTATTAATGCTATCACTTATGTCTGAAGCATATCAGAAAAAATAGCCAGACTCTTGAAGTAATACATCCTCTGCACTACTTTCAAACCCCCTGGAAACTATCTACCTTTATCTGCTCCACTAAAGATCAAGTCTTTCCTCTCTCAGTTCTGGTGTATATAGAGTTATTTGTTCCTGCAAGTTGGTGTACTATGGACAGACAATAAGATCAGCCTACATCCACATGGAAGAACATAAAAAGTACATTCACATTACTTGAATCTGAATGATGTGCGTAAATTCACATACAACATCCAGTGCAGTTCATTCCAATCACGCACCACTCTACGACAAAAAAAAAATCTAGCTCTCACCCTATTCTTGACAGCATTCATTCTCAACTTCTAAGGATGCCCTCTCGTCATTTCCCTTCCCTCCATAAAATGAAAAATTTCATCTATGGTCATCCTGTATGACCCTTTCAGAGTATTGTAAGTCTCCATCATATCATCTCCTCTTCCTCCTGTTTGCTAGTTCATTGGTATACAAAGTCTTCATGATCAGTATTCCACATTCTCAACATCATTTTTAACACGCTTTCTATCAGAATCACCATGGAAGCCAGGAAACTAGATGTAGACACAATAGTCCAAGTGAGGTCTCTTATCACGGCCTTGTAAAGAGATAAAATGACTTATCTTTACATGTCAGGGTTTGTTTTAGCCTTGCAATTATCCTATGAGAAGTATTTCCTATGTGGCCCTTAAACTTCAACTAACCATCTACTAAAATTCCAATACTCAAGCTTGATCAGGTTCTTCTAGTATAATCCCACCAATATGACATTGAGTATCTAATTATATCAAAGTGCACGACTTTACGTTTACTAACAAACTGTCAGCCATTTTCACATGCCTATAATTCCACCATATTCAAATCATTCTGCAAGATACTGCTTATCACCCATTTTTGATTACATTGCCTATTTTTGCATCATCAGCAAATACCTGTATGTCACCTGTCAAATCCTGTATGCCACTGGTTACCTTATTTTGCAGACTCACATCTCCCGTATATCACTTTTTGATATCTCTCAGTTAGCCATCTTCTTCTTGTTATTATCTGAGACCTCCAGGGAGTCAAGGACTCCTTCACTCACTGCTCTATGAGAGAAAAACCTAGCTCTTATCCCTTTCTTGACTGTGAACAAAATTAACTTCCATGGATTTCCCCGTGTTCTCTCTCCACCTTCCATATAATGAAAAATTTCTTCAGACGATATCCTATAACACCCATTCAAAAGTTTATAGATCTATATCACATCATTCCTGTTAACCAGTCTGTAATCCACATACTCACCACCTGTCCTCATAATCTAAATCCCATAATCCGGATATAATCTTTGTAACTGTTCTTTGCACCCTTTCCACGGCTTCTTTATCTCCTTGGAATCCAGGAGACCATATCTGTGTATATCTGTGTGCAATAATCCAGGAGTGATCTTATCAAAGTCTTATAAATAGGCAAAATGACTTCCTTATCCTTACATGTCAAGGTTCACTTCAACATCGCAATTAGTCTCTGAGTTTTATTTGTAACTTTTGTTATGTAACCTTTGATCTTCAAATTCCTATCCACCAATATGCCAAGATCCCTTGCCTCCTCAGTTTCTTGTAGCATAACCGTTGCTAATATAATATGCCACTGGAAATCTCATTCCAAAGTGCATAACTTTACACTTAATAACATTGAAGTGATAGCCATTTTCATTTGCCTAAATTTTCAACCTATTCAAATCATTTTGTAAGTGCTGAATATCAGTAGCATCCCTGATTCCCCGCCTATCTTCGCATCATCGGCAAACAGTTGCACATCTGATGTTAGACTCTGCCTAATGTCATTAATGCATAGATTGCACAATAATGCCCAAGGACTGAACCCTGAGGTACACTACTGATTCACACCCACTGTATACCACTTTTTTTTTGATATCTGTCTGTCAACCATCCCTTGATTCAAGTCACATATTTATATTCCAATTCCATATTCTCCAGTATATGCAACAGCATTTCGTGTGGTATCCTATCAAATGCCTTATCAAAATCCAACATTTTCATAGCATATTCATTCCCTTTATCCAAACCCACATTCTACCATTTACGTAACAATCTTCCATGCTGTATTCTGTCAAAAACCTTAACAAAATTCAAAAGTATCGTGATATATCCATTCCCCTTGTCTAACTCATTGGTAACATTATTATAGAATGTGAAAAAGTTGCTAAAACATGATCTTCCCTTAGTAATCCCAAGTATATTGCAAAGTAAAGATTCCCTGTCAACCCATTTCTGAATGCAAATCCTAACTTTTCCAAAATTTGAACCACCACTTCAGAGATACTAATAGGTTGATAGCTGGATACATTAGACTTTAGTTTTTGTAACATCCTTGTGCAATGGAATTATCATACGTTCTTCCACTCATGTGGAATTTTTGTTATCAAATTATATAGCTTGGTCAAAGGAAAAGCCAGTTCAACTAAACACTTATGCATCCGTGCTAATATCTCATAAGTCCATATTGCTGAATTCTTATTCAGTGTGTGGGACAGCTCTAGTACCTCCTCATATCCCTGAGTTTCTTCATCCAGTGAAGAGATGACAGAATTTTTAGCAAAATGAGCACTCATTAGTTAAATAATCTCTTCTGCATCTGTCATTCTCACACCATTGCATTCAGTAGGTTATTCTTTCATAATCTTTCCTTGACTTTCAGCATAACTATAGAATTCTTTTGGGTTGTCCTTAGCTTGCAGAGCCAGTTTCTTTTCATACTCAAGCTTAGCTTACCGTACAGCTGTTGTGGCTCTTGATTGCTAATTATATTTTTTGTAACTGGCATCATCCTTATTCTCACAGTATTCCTTCATCATCTTTATCTTACAAATTTCTTGCAACACTTCCCATGCACTGTTGATATCCATGACATCTAACAACTGATACCATGCTCATAGCCTAGCATCCTCCTCAGTTGACTATGTAGTTCATCATGTAAACTTTTCTTAATGGAATGTTCATAAACTTAACCATTTCTCAAGTGAGTATAGCATGATCTCTCTCTCACCAACCAGAGGCAGAATAGTTACTTCTTTAACTGAAACTCCCTCAGACACCGTAATCAAATCCGACACTCTTTAATTTTGGCTTCCCTGTGTATAAATTCAGTTTCATTCTTCTCATGAGATTTTACTGCTACTCAGTCAGTCAGTCTTCAGATAATTATCTCTCCCATTATAATTACTTGTTTCGTAACCATCATTTTTTTGATAATGCATTTCTTCATATATTATTTCTGGGAAAACTCCCATGTTACTCCTCTTAAAAACTATTATTTTTATGCCTATTTTGCCTGCTTTTGTTTAGGAGTGCCCTTTTTTTAATGTCATTGGCTTTTTACTCAAGAATTCTTAGGGCATTGCAGATGTATTTTAGAGACAATTATATGTAGCATAATTGAAGAAAACAATTAATTTGAAAAAACCCGTTTTTTTTTTTTTTTTTTTTTTTTTTTTTTTTTTTTTTTTTTTTTTTTTTTTTAATACTCCACATTCATGTACAGGTATAAGTTACCTGCATGCTTTTTTGTATACTCTTTTCTGTAGTCTGCATGCCACACTTGGACAACTGGTAGATCTCTATTGTTATTTAGTCCCTTGCTTATATAAACATCCTTGCACATGCTTAATAGTCCAATTAAAAAAATTGAATCATTTTATTAATTAGCAAAACCATTCCCAAAAGTGATGTTTGTGTCGCTTCTTTGCAAATACCTTGACAGGTCACATCATTCAAAAAAGTTGACTGACTTGGATAATTTTCTGTGAATCCATGTTTCTTAAACTTCTGTGGGAAATTCTTCTTCCACAGACACTTCTACAGTCTGCATTGTTTGACGGACTTTGATCATTTTCTGTGAAATACATGTTGCTTAAACTTCTATGGGAAATCCAGCCAAGTATACTAAAATGAAGGAAAGTTGTGGGAGAGTCATATCATACAATTGTTTTCAGTCAAATTTGGATTATAGTTGACTTCCGGTCACTTACACACTGTCGAACCAGAATTAGCAGGTAGAGTTACAAAGGAGGAAATAGAGTAAAATGCTACAAAAATATTCACATCATTCAGACAATTTTGATAGTTTTTTCCAATGCTGTTTTACCTTTTTTAAACTGAGTAATATCTCCTTAAAAAAATCTGGAGTAGTACCATAAAATACCACTAATCATAGTAGCAGATTGCAGTTCACCCTCTTTTTCCTGAGATTTACTTTTTCTGTATATGAGATTAAAAATTTGTTACATGTGAGGCATACACACTGTTGAAATAAATTTTGGGACATCCCCTCCCCCCCCTTCCTCAATGTGGGTTACCTGTTCATAATGGAGGGGACATCACAGTGATGATACTGGTCCCTTTTATTCTTCCTCTTTTTTTCTATACCTTTCTTCCCATTTCTTTGCCTCTCCTGCATCTTTTTTTACTATCCTGTCTTCCAGACAACCATCACTAGGATCCAATATTATGTTTGCTATGCAGTTTGACATGGCAAACATGACATCATGTTTGACACCCAGAAAGAGGGGATCCTGATAGTCTTGCATTACTTTGGCTTCCTACATTGAGTTTGGTGGTCCTGGATGACCCAGCCAGGATCAGTTTACTAGTGTACTTGCCTGTATTGAGGAAGTCTCCTACTCAGTGGTCCAGATTTGCAAGATCGTAGGCATCCATGTGTGTTTTCATGGTGGGTGGAGATTTCTGGCACCAAACCAAAAAAAAAAAAAAAAACCCTTTGAATGATCATCAATCCTTCATCCGCAAATTTTCCAGGGCCATCACAAGGCCCTAACCAAGTACAAGTACCATAAATACATCATTTATAACAGAAGTAAAAAGACATTTGACACACTTAATATCACAGTTTCTCATCATCCATGCAACAGGTGAAGAACCAATAGAGAAAATGTTGAAACCTTATTTTTCCTACCCAGTGGTAGGAAAAATAAGCTTCAACATTGGGCTTGCTATACTTCTGGTATAGCACTCAAAGTAATTCTGACATTCTGCTACAAGCAACATGAATGTGTGGGTGGCTAGGGAGAGAATAATAATTACTGCAATTCCTCATAAAACATTTTACTATTCTAGACAGAATGGGATCTCTTTTTAATGTTCCAGATGAGGAGATATGTGCAGAGCTAATTAAAGATCAAGGAGTACCAGGTATGAAGTACAGCCTTACTTTTGATATACTCACCTCCCAACATTGCTCAAGTAGGGTATCTCAACTGTCCTGTTAGGCTCTGCATCCCTGATCCACTAAGATGCTTTAAATGTCAGAAATATGGATAAACTGCCTGTCACAACTCTACCATATGTGCCTGTGCCTGATGTAGTAGTAAACAGCATGGTAATAAATGTTGCTTTGCAGAGAAACCTGAATGTGTCAACTGTGAGGGAGACCATCCAGCCTACTCAGCTGCATGCTAGTGGAAGGATGAGAAAGAAATATAAAAGATAAAAACTGGGGGGGGGGGGGGATCTTAGGATGCAGAGAGAGAGAGAAGTCAGCCACCACACACCCTGAAATTTTTTAATGCTTGAGAAGGTGGCAGTTAAGAAAATATCAGAAATTACTGTACATGTATGATGTATGTCTCCGCCATCCAATAATTTCTGCATACCTGAAATTTATGATCACAAGTACTTCTGTGTGGAATGCTTCATGGAATACATTTTGCTCTCTTTCTCTCCTGAAACAACATGTTCAATGAGACCCCCCCCCCCCCACACACACACATACTTGTCAAGAAATTATTGCTAGGACATCACTAAAAGAAAACCCACTAGACACGCTCAGAAAAATGGATATCTCTGGATCCACTGAATGTAAACTGAACACAACAATTGATCCTCTCACATCATACAGTACATTAAATTTTTTTCCAGTGGAAGAGTTGGACACTGGCTGTCCATACTTCCCAAAATCAGTTGACAAATGCAAGCCAGATAAAGGTAAGCCGTTGAGCTCTCAGAATTCAGACTAGTCTACAAATTCAAAAACAATTAAGAAAATTCTTATGATTGAACTGTTATGGATTTTCCAAACTATTGATCATATAAAGGTTCTTCTGCAGAAACACACACCAATATGTTTCTGTCAGGCCATGACTAGAGATGGACCTGCTCATTAGGAGTCTCTGTCTTAATGGGCAACCATGCTCCTCCTCTCTGTATTCAGCTTACTACTGCTGTAGAAGCCTTTTGCCTCTCTGTGGGGTTTCTTATTATAATATGTTCTGTTTATTTACCACTTGGTTCTGAGTTAACACAGATCAACCAGTACTGAAGAAGTCTCTACCCACACCCAGTAACTAACATCACACTGCCTGTTGCACTTCCTCATCCATAGTGAAATGCCATCCAGAAAGATGTTTCTTGAGGGGTCTGAACAAATAGAAGTCTGATTGCACTGAGGTCTGGGCTGTAGGGAGTGGTAGGCATGGCAGAGTTCCCCAATGATCACAGCTCAACCACTCATGAGTGATGTGTGGAGTAGCGTTGTTGTGCACCAAAATCTCACAGACACACACACTTGTCAGGCGTCCTGGTCATTTTTTTTCGAATGTTAGCTTTCAGTTTGTCCAGTATTGCACAGTAAAGCTCTGCATTGATTGTTCCTCCCTTTGCTAAGAAGTCCACTAACAGAATGCCTTGGCAATCTCAGAACACTGTGGCCATGACTTTTTTTTGCACACAGGAGATTGTGGATGGATGTTTCCAGGTCTGTCTTGTTTGCTCTTTGGGGTAAACTGATGAACCCATACTTCACCTCCTGTGACTAGGCAAGTTAGAAAATCCTTGCCTTTATCACTGTCTCGCAGCAGTTTCTCCAGACACATTCCCGTGCATGTTGCCTTGTGCTCCTCTGACAATTGTTGGGACACCCGGTGGGAGCACATCTTTCGAAAGCCAAGGACATTGTGAACAATTTTGTAAACAGTAGACTTACTCAAGTTCACCACTTGTACAATTTCATGCAGTTTCATTCGCCAGTCTTCAAGAACGATGCCCTTAATGTGTAAAATTCTGTCTTCTGTTTTGCTTGATGAAGGCCTGCACACCAGATGTCGATCTTAAATGTCACCATGGCCCACTTTAAATTCATTGCACCAAAAATACACCTGCTTCCTTCACATCACTTTTTGTCCACATGCAGCAACCATTTCACAGTGAATATCATTTGGTGAAGCTTGTTTTGCTTGTAACAAACTATTAACTTCACAAACACCTGTTTTGGACTACACTCACAAGGTAGCTGCCATGTTGCAATTGGAATTAATTCTGAGGCAAAAGTAGTACCACACTGCACTGGTGGTCTTTTTGAACATTATTAATGGGTCTCTGTCCACTGTGTTTTATCTCATTCCATTTCACCATTATTAAGATAAAAATATTACCTTATTTTTCGAAAACCCCTGGTGTGTATATATATGGAAATGATCACTTTCCTGTGAACAGTATCCTCACAGAATGTCTTCTCATAGAAACTACATTCTCCTACAATTGGTACCCAAGGCTTGAAAACTTTGTGCCGGCTCTCACTAGTCTTATGCAAATATCTCATTAATCAGATATCTGCCTAGATGCACATGATTACCTAATATATCATGGTCATGTTTAATTCCTGATCTGGTCAGTTTATAAGCTTTTGTCAATTTTTATTAATTTTTATCCTGTATAATTATGTTGAATCAGATATGTTATCTACTTATATACTTAGTCTAGCCATAAATGCTTCTTGCAGCATATTCTCTCAAGCTCTGACCACAATTTGAAGTTGACAGATTTAGATCGGGACTTCCTCAGATGGTGAGGTGTGGTCGGGCACATTTATCTCCAACCACTGTTGTGTGGCCTTGTCTTGTGTGCAGGGGCTGAGTCCTGTTGTTACATTTGTTGCCTACCATGAAACATGTTGTTCAGGGGTTGTACCGCAGGTTACAGCATGGTGTCTTGATACACTTTGGCAGAGGTTTTGACCCTTTTCTCACAGAAATGTAATCTCCAAATCCCCCCCCCCCCCACACACACACCAAACCATCACTGATGCAGTCTGATGACCTCTCTGGATCCTGGATGCTATGGTATATGTGGTGTGTGTGACCATTTATACTCACTTGTTTTGGTGTTAATCACCTTAGTGGTGAAAATTTTCTCATCTGTTAAAAGGATATCTGTGTCTGTTCATGTATACTGCCAAAGTGCCTTTGATTTTATCCCCCTCTGCCATATGAGTTGTGCTGTTAGGAAGTGTCCAGTAGAATAATGATAGGGTCTCACTGAGGACGCTAAAGATAAAGTGATGTGCATATATCCTATCCTCTCATTGGTTGTATTCCATTACAAAAAAAAAAAAAAAAAAAGTCATAATGGAATACATCATCGAAACGGCATTTGTAATGACCAGTAATCCCCTTAGATACAATAAGTAAGGTAAACACACAAAAAACTATTTATGACATGAAACAGAAACAGTACTGCATAAATAAAATTGGTGATTAAACAAAATTACTCTTCTGACATTTTTGCTTGTCAACTAAAAATTCTTACTTATCATGGATGAGCACATTTTTTCAAGCCCTGTGGATACCCATGTGGAAAATTGACCAGGCTGAGTGGAATCATTTATTCCATCTTGCAAAATTTAATGCTGAAACAGTCAGTCAAACACTTATGAATTAAGTACAGTGATTAAGTTACAGATTGATTGTGCCACCATTTAGATGTGGCCATAACAGAGGTCTATTGATACATGCCAAGATTTTATTTTAGTTATTGAAATATTATTTATAGAAACACTTGCACTTAACTGCGACAATATACATAGACAAAAATATAAAAGTAAAAAATAAATAAATAATCAGAATTTCAAAATATGCCTCTTACCTCTTAAAGAAATTTCGTATACCTCTAGGGATATGCAAACTACACTTTTGGAAACACAGATATAGACATTTCATCTACCCTGGAACATAATGGACATGTGGTTGCTGAACCCAAAGCATCAGCAGACACTTTAGGGATAAGCTTTGTTAGAATCTCAGCAAAACTTCTTATCTTCCTGGATGTTTGATGTTAAACGAACAACAAAAGAAGTAACAGCGACTCAACTTTTCTAAGAAGGAATTTAAAAAGAGCAATTTTACTCTCAGGACTTGGTGATGTTCATTATGAGATCCATCTTCAATAGATCTCCTCTTACTGTACACCAGAATACTTACAAAGGAGTATTATCTGGATTCATAACTAAGTCATTTATCATTGCCATCCCAAACCAGGAAAAGATCCAACACAAGCAACTAGTTAACCATCCTTTTGCTTTAACTAGCTGCCTTTGGAAGTTATTGGAGAAACTAGTAGATGCCAGACTTTCTGGTATTTAGAAAATAGCAATCTTCTCTTCAACATGCAGTATGGCTTTCATAGATACCACTCAACATTGAACCATTTGGTCCATTTAGAATTTTATGACACAGCCTAAAGATATGGCATATTATAAGATCTCTATGATCTAGGTCTCAGATGGCATCTTCCTGTCTTATTAAAAACTTTCTTTCTAGCTTAGTCTTCCAAGTCTGAGTGGTAGGCATGTTATTCTGGTTATAACATTAAAAATATGATCCCCCCCCCCCCCAAGGCTGTCATAAGCATAACTGTCTTTTTTATTATTATTATTTTTTTTATATTACTCTCACTCACAAGAAAGGCAGTCTATAGCATCTATAGAAAACAGATGCCATGTGGAAACGCTTCATAGGGTTGGCTCTTCCACAGAATTGGTAGCAAGTTTAGTGAGTATACAGTTGAACTGTGTAGGGATGTTGAGCAGCTGCGGTTTGAGTTCCTGTAGATCTGGCAGAAATTAGAGTCATAGATGCTATTTCTGCTGAACAATGGTCGTGGAAATATCTATAGAAGAGACACAAGCAGAAACTGATCTTCTATGGGAAAATGACTGAAAAGAGTGTAAGAGATGTGTCGTTAATCACCAAACTGCCATTTTCTGAAGCATCGAGAATTTCTAGGGACATCTTAGGTGCACCATCCCAAACATGAGAGCAGTATTCCATTATTGGTCAGGTTTGGGATTTATACAGAGTAAGTAACTGATCTTTGCTGTCAAAGTAAACTCAATCACTGAACATTTCCACTGTAAGCAGTGCTGTATATGTTGGTGATTTCGATTTTATAATTCTTGTGATGTCATTTTTGTGTCATTCTTCTAATATGAGGATTATTGAAAAGCAACATCAACAAGCATTTGATGATATTCACTCACGGGCTATTAGTGGATTCAAGTTTTCAGCAGGGAAAAAAATGTTTGTGTTCACATCTGTCAAAAATGTACTCTTCACTCACACCTAGAGTTAAGGATGCGAAAAATTGTTATCCACAGCAGCAGAAGAAGCTAAGTTCTTGCAACCCATTTTAGCAGAAAGCTTACGGAAAGCATTTCTTACACACATTCATCAACTAAGAAAAAAAGGGCATTGAATATCCTTATCTTTCTGTCCTCCACTGAACAGAATGTAAATTTTCCTTGATTTACCTCATCTTGTTCAATCAAAGCTTGATTATAGGTCCACAGTTCTGCAAGAGCCCTCTGATCGTGGAATTCCATCCATCATTAGGGTATATGAATAGCTACTCTTGCATTTTGCATATTTCCCATTCAAATTCCTTATGTCAGAGCAAAGGAACCTGCTCTGTTACTTTGACAGAAACATTTGTCTCTACTGATAAACATACAAATATTGGCTGCTCACAGCACCACCAACAGAACCGGACTTGCACAATTCTGTGGGCAGTGCGGAAGTTGTAACAGTATTTATAGCAAGACTGTGTATATATGTAAATATGGCAGTGATCAGTTTTTATTTCAATTTGTTTTCCTTTACACAACATGTTATTTACTTATTTAGCTATTTATTTTTTATTATATAATATATAGCTGTAACCATTATAATGATACAGTATGACCTTTGCTGTCCTTGTGCTCATAAACCAACCACACCATCCACCTGATTGCAAACACAGTCTATATTGCTATATAAAGCAAACAAGTATACTCCTAGAGCTGACTGACTGTACATTTGTCCATCATTAGAATTTACAGAATCCAAAAGATATCACAGAATGGCTTATCAGTATCCCTGTTGTTCATAATGTTGGTAAAAGACTGCATCACCCATAATCCGCTTCAGGAAACATCATCATTTAATGGAAATCTAAAAGTTATACCTTGGCCAAATAATGCTCAGGAAACTAACCCCAAGGGTGTTAGGACATATGTAAAAAGAAAGTTTATAGGAATTCCAGTTGGTAATAGGACACTATTATGAACCTAAGTTTCTGTGATATGGTTGCTGCACACAGTGACACATTAAAAAATGGAAGGGGACAATCAATACCAGTGTATGCTTACATAAAGAAACGTTGTGAATATTCTGTAGAGCATTGTAAGCCCATGATATAGAACTGTGACTTGCATTACCATTTCCAAATGAATGGGAGAGTCTGTCTAATGCTTTATGACTAAGTGCATCATTCCAACTGTGAAGTTTTGTGATATGGGCTTAAATGGATTGTGGTGTTTGATTGGTATAGACTCAAGCCCCTGGTTTTAGTTTCTGGAAGAATGAATGCCAATGGGTAATGCAATGCTTCCTACATAATAGCAGTTTCACAAGTGCCTTTGATGCAATGTGATATGAAAAATATTGATCGGTTTACACAGGGTCTCATTCTCAACTAGACAAAAACTCGGACTGGAGTTCATCCAACATGGATTGTAGCAAGGTTGAAGGAAGAATGGTCCAGTATACTTAGTTATCACAACCATTGAAAAGTATGCTTAAGTGGAAATTATGATCAAGACCAAAAGAATAGCAGGCTATATTACTAAGGGGATGTGTAATTTTGATATCTCTGAAATATAGTACTCAGTAATTATTTCAAGATAGTATATGATATTGCATGATGTGTATGGAAATCTGCCAAATTTCAAGGTTGATTTCCTGAGTGATATTAACATTTTATAAGCAAAAAACAAAAAGTTTAGATCACTGTCAGTCCTCTATTTTGTAATTGTAGTATGGAGATATACCAGTTGTAAGAAAAAAAAAATTAAAATCCTACATTGAGTGTTTATTTTAGGATGAGCAGCTACAAAATGTTTTAGCATCAGTAAAGCTGTTGAGATATTTATTCAAAATATCTCCTTCTACTCACTGTTATATCTTGAAGCACATTATTATGAACACAATTAGCATCATGTTACAACATCAGATCCAGTTTCCTGCAGTCAGTGTATATCAGTAAAAATTTGATGTCCACTAACTGTATTGTTTTTGTCAGTTAGGGAAAATACAGTCAATATCTAAAACAGGAAATCACCCATTTTAGATATTCCTCAACATTAACCCACTCATCAGCATACCCTTTGCGTGAACATTTTTTCAATTAAAACAGTCGGTCCAATCATATATTGAAATACCTAAGAATGTTTGTAAGAACTTGGAGTGGAAGATAATGATGCCTGCATAGTCAAGCAGCATTGCATTTGCTAATGGTGCAATTCAACCACTTAAAATTATCACATGTTCCCATATTCCCAGAATTAGATCCATATGCATCTTTTTAACTTAAAATTACTGAAAGAATAACTGCAGAATTCCATCTGAGGTATATATCAATTCATGTTATTTATTTTCAGAGTTAGGAGGAGCTGTGCAGCTCTCAGGAGTCCTTCGGATACTGTTAGATCCCGAGAACATGCTTGCAACAGTAAATGTATGTATAAATGTAATTATGAATTTGTATTAGAATTGGTATTAGAACATTTTATGTATACAAGCTGTTTAACATCTATTTGGATATGAATCTGTTGATCTCATTACACATAAAATTACTGCTAATTAAAAATTAGTATTGTCATTATCCACATTCTCAGAATAGAGGCTTTGCATTAAAAAATTCACTTTGTTTCATTTAAAAAAAAAAAAAGTCAGGCATTATACTGAATTTTTCATTCAAGTCTCTTTTCATATCATTATGCAAGAAATTTGGTTAGAAATTTCCTTTATTTAAATTATTATGTAAACTTATATCTTTAAAGAGACTGCTTTACAAAAACTTTATTCTTTTTCTTTCTAATAAGTGTTTTGTCTTTTCTGTATGATAAAAATACTGAGTTTGAGAGTGAGATAACTTTTAAAAGACTCCTGTAACACTGATTCATCTCCATGCACTGAGTTAAAGGAGAGACCAATCAGAAAGTGCTTGCATGAACAATTAACTAATTGACACACAAAAGAACCCTCGCTCAAAGGATTTTTTTTTTTTTTTTTTTAATAATGTGGCACCCACCAAATGTTATTTTGAAATCTATGGTACATTTGTGCCATGAATGGGCTAAGGATTTTTTTGTTCCATTTTTATATATTTTTTGTATTTTTCATTTATTTGTTACATACAAGGCGTGGGGGGGGGGTCTGGAAAGTTCTGATTAACACCTACATAAAAATGATATTAAAACAACTGATATAACCACAAGAAAGAATATACTAATAGAGTTATGAAGGTTACTTGCCTTCTTATATCCTTGTTCTTTCTTGGGGTTATATTAGTTGCTTTAATATCATTTTTGTTCTAGGTGTTTATCAGAACCTCCCCCCCCCTCCCCCCCAGTCTGGAAACCAAACATGAACTTTTTCAAACAACTTCAAGTGGCTGGTACTCTCACACTGGGCGATGAAATTACATCTAAGCAAGAAAAACAAGGCTTACTGGTAGATAATTTCAGAGCAGAACATTATTTGGGTTTATGGTTGATGCTGTTAGGAAGTAAAATTCCATATAGAATATGAATATTAATTTGAGTATAAATAGCTGATTATGCCTACGATTCTATGTTTGATTTTCCAATGAAAAACCTCTGCCAAAATTTCTACCTGCTTGAGTTGTCACTTAAGAAAACACCATACTATTCCAGATGGCTCTTAGAAACCTAATTACTCTTTATATCAGAATGGTTAATCCTATTTCCTGTGTCTGTGACTTCTATGCATTCTTCTCAGCAGTTTGCATATTTTGGAGGATGAAAAACCTAGTCTGAAAGGAGAAACCCCACCTGCATGTGACACCTGCTAACTCACCTTCACTTGAAAATTTCTTTGAAGGTTTTTCTCCTCATAATGGAATTCAGACTACAGAGGCTCCACAGTTAGCTTTGTATTATAGGAAATCAAATATATAAAATAAAAGGTATAAATTAATTTATACCTTTTATTTGGTTTGCATGTATGTGTGTATTAAATCAATTTAATGAATAGAAGCCAAGAGATACCAAAATAGAAAAAATACTATTTATTATTTGAGAGCAGAACTAGTTTCATCTTCTTAGAAAATTTCATTGGGTGCATAACATCGAAACAGAAATACAAAAATATACAATATAAGAGAAATAACAGCTGTAAATTAACTTGCAAACATATTGCTGACATTTGAAGGTGTTCTGGATGCCATAATACTGTTGGGCACATGGGCATGATCTTGTGAACTCCAAAGCTGGATAGCTGAAGAGTAGCAGTCAGATAGGTTATAGCTAATGTTAGTATTAAGATGGACCAGATTGAGGACAATTTCTGTTGATTCCAAAATTCTTCTCTCCAGTTAATTATAGCATATAAAAATGTTTTCTGATTTGCTCCAGATCATTGGATGAATAACAGAATTGTCCTTATTAGGATGAGTAGAACTAAGAACATGATTAGATGGTGCAGTGGCTCTAGTTCTGCCATACGTAATGTTTCTCCCGTGTTCTTCCATATGCAACTCAAGATTTCTCTGTCCAACCAAAATAGGGCTCTTTGTAGTTACACCAAAGACGATAAACTCCTAGATGCTTTAGTTTATCGTGTTTCAGTTTGTGTACCACATAAGGAACTGAGTTTGAAGAGGAGTAAACGAAGTGCAGATTTTAAATTTCTTGAGAATTTTGCTAACTTTGGTGAAACAGAGCTAATATATCGTAGACATAAAGCCTTTTACATTGGTACTATCTTCAGTGACTCTAGTTATGGTGAGTTAAGGAATTTTGCTAACTTTTGTGAAACAGAGCTGATATATCGTAGACATAAAGCCTTTTACATCGGTACTATTCTTCAGTGGCTCTAATTATGGTGAGCAGGTGGATTAAAAAGTAGCTCACAAACAGTCTGTTTAGGATAGCTGTTTTTCTGAAAGGTTGTACAAAGAAACTGTAGTTCTTTGGTGATCTCTTCTTCTTCACTAAGGAGGGAGCAAATACATTTACCCAAGGTAGAAATGATCCCAAGCTTTTGGGGTGGATAATGATGAAATCACACATGAAAGTCTGTAATCATGTTTGTAAAGAAGGAAATAACATTAAAATTTGAGAAAGGAGATAGTCGAGCCTGTTAAACGTTTTAAAACCTGTGCCAAATGTTTACAAAGCTTGTATGTGGGAGAATCAATACCTTCTATGATGAGTCTTACTGGAATGTTTTCCTTATGTATTTTAGGCAAGCCATATAATCTGGGAACGAGAGGATGAAGTGAATGAAGAAATAATCCAAGTTTGATTATTTCTTCATTCACTTCATCTTGAAGTTCGTGAGTTGGATCCATTTTAAGATTTGAGTAGGTGTAACATTTTGTTGTTGTAATCTTTAGTATCTAGGATGACAATCAAGTTTGGTCTGCAGGGAGAATTATAATATCCTTTTTTTTTTTTTTGTAGATTTTTTAATGGTGTTTCAGTTCTGCAACAGATGTCTCTATAGTGACATTATCTGTTGAGGGTTTTGTATTGTTAATTGTGAGGATGGATTCCATATGAAGTAAATTAGTTTTTCAGGTTGAAGTAGTGAACTTGCTTTTCTATTTTTGTGAGTAATAGTTCTTTTGGAATAGATCTTTCCAAACTTCATTACTTACTCAGTACACTTAAACCGAAACATGACAACTTAAAGAATCCAAGAGTTTATTATCTTTGGTGTAACTGCAGTGTCTCCTATACCAATATATAAAAAAGGAGATAAGACGAATTGTTGAACTATAGAGGAATTACATTATTGAACGTTATGCATCTACAGACATAGGACACACCTGGAGGCATAGGGCTAACCACCTTATCCTTGGGATGGGTACGGTTTGGAAGGGATAAGGATAGCTCCATAACAGGCCACTAGGCCTAATACGTAAGAAGAAGAATGTTACACACAAAATTTTATCAAGTATGATATATAAAAGATTAGAATCATATATATATATATATATATATATATATATATATACACACACACACACACACACAGAGTGGGCCAAAAGTCACGAATGGGTTTCAGTATTTAATAACTCCTTTATTTTTGTTTTAAATTTACAATACCATAGCATCATATACAGTATATATAGGAAATAAATTTACACTAGGTGTGAAAAATCAAATCTCTTGTAAATGGCATCCATTTTCTGCTTCGCACAAACGTGCCCTTTCTAAGGCGTTTTTTATTATATCTCTTAGTGTTTCAGGTTCCAGTGCTCTGATTTCACCCCGAATATTGTTCAGCTATTGGAGTGTCTGAGGCTTGTTAACATAAACTTTTTTTTTGAGCTAGCCCCATAGGAAGAAAACAAAAGTCGTCAGATCTGGAGAATGCGATGGCCAGCTTATGTTGCAACCGCAGGAAATTATTCTTCCCTCAAAAATTTGACTGAGCAGGTTGCATTGTGGCCCTTGCTGTGTGAGCTGTTGCTCCGTCCTGTTGGAACCACATGTCATGTTTATCTTGAACTGCTGGGAGTAAGAAATTTTTGATCATAAACTGATATTCATCTCCTGTAACATTGACAGGATTCCCAACGTGGTCTTCGAAAAAGGAAGGTCTGATCACTTCTTCTGATGTCACCCCACACAAGACCGTACACTTAATGGGTGCAATTCCCTTTGGTGAATTGCCCTATGATTTTCCAAACCCCAAATCAGTTTTGTTTGTTAATGAAGCCATTCAAATGAAAATGTGCTTCATCTGACATTATCAGCTTGTGGATTAATTCGGGATCTCTATTTAAAAACTCCTTGCTAATTCTTGAAATCTGTGGGCATGATCTTGTGGCTTCAGCTGTTACACCAAATGGATTTTATACAGAAACAGGTTCAAGGTTTTCAGAATATGCCAGAGTGACATCTGAGAGACTCCAACCTGTCCATACCTCCTTCGAGTTGATGTGCTCTGGTCTTCTTCAACACTTTCCCTTACAACCTAAACTGTCGCTTCATTCCTAACCGAGCATGGTCTGCCTGTTTGTGGAAGGTTGCTTACTGAACCCTATTCCTCAAAACGACCAATCAAACGTCTAATCATTGATTCACTTAAAGAATCTTTCACGCTGTAATGGTGACGATATACTCATTGGGTCAGAATTATTGATCCTTGGTTTTGATAGTAAAATTTCACAACTTGTGTTCGCTGTTTGGTCGTGAATTTTTCCAAGGTTAATCTGCAAGGTCTTCTTTGTAAAATCTGTAAAGAAAAGAAAAATTAATTTTTTAAAAAAAGTTATTAAAACTTCAGACCCCTCCTTGACTTTTGGCCCATCCTGTAGAAACAATAATAGGAGTGTACCAGTGTGGTTTCAGAAATAAATGATCCACAATTGATAATATATTTATGCTATGAAATATATATGAAAAATGTTTAGAATATGATATAGAACTTCATCATTTATATATTGATTTCCAACAAGCAATTGATAAATTAAATAGACAAGAAATGATGATAAAGCAGTAGTTAAAATACAAGGGGAATTAACAGACCCTTTGAAATAAATAAAGCAGTAGTTAAAATACAAGGGGAATTAACAGACCCTTTGAAATAAACTGTGGAGTAAGACTCCACATGAGAGGATTGATTAATAATAAATTAATACAAATACAGCTACACCCCGAGTTACATAAGTAATGTGCTCCATAAACTTTTACATAACTCGAATTTTACATAAGTCGAATTTGTAAATTACATACATACAATAAAATGTTCAATGGCTACTCATACCGCTGTCTTACATTAATTTTTTTTTTGTCATTAATCAGATATTTTTCATTTTTGATTAAAAAAAAATTCAATTATAAAAAAATTTATCAATTGTATTTGAATAATATACATACTGTAAATATGAAAGTATGAAATCGATTTGCCGCATCTGTATCTGCACTTGCTGCCTCACTCGTGATTTCAATGCTGTGCAGGTTTGTACGTTTCTTGAATCGTTCAAACCATCCAGCACTTGCTTTAAATGTACTCTCTGTGTCCATGATGCTGGCCTGCTCTTTTAAATCCTTATATAAGGACATAGCCTTCTCCTAGATAATCAGTGAACTTGACTATCTGCTTCTTTGTCAGATCATCGATCTAGTGAGACAACAATTTCTCCATCTCTGATATCGGGCCCAGCCTCTTCTTGGTAATAATTGTGCCCTTCAACGCTACTGCACCTTTCGTGCTTTCAACAATGCGAACTTTATCCTTCACTATTGTATTCACATCGAAATAGGTAGATTTATTTCCCGAGCTATTGTTGATAGAATTTTCCCACCTTCATATATACAAATTATTTTCAACTTTTCTTCTAAAGTAATTGCAGACCTTTGTTTTTTAGCTTTATTACCACACATTCAGTTTTACGTTTACATTTCATTTTAAGGGTAAAAAAAACAACGAAACTAGCAGTGATAACAAGTGACTGAGCTAACCGTGCAAGGCATCTGTTGCCGTATTGCAATAAGGCTGTCAAAGATGCACCGGCGCAAAGCCGCAAACATGTTCATACGCACTAGTTGATTTATTACGTGACTGTGTATTTACATAAGTCACATGTTACGTAACTCGGGGTGTAACTGTATGTGCATATGCGGACAATATAGCAATAATAAGTCGCAGGAGAAAAGATTTAGAAGAGAAATTTGAATAGCTTAATAGAATCCTAATAGAAGTTGGATTACAATTAATGAATGGAGGATTAAATATATGCAATAAATTTAGTGTGGAAAGACAATAAATAAAAATATTGCAAGATATAAATAGGTAAATACAATTTTGAAGTTGTAGATAGTTTTAAATATTTTGGTTCATTAATAACAACAAATAATGATATATCTGATGAAATTAATAGTAGAATCATGGCTGGAAATAAGTGGAATTATATTTATAAAAAGTTAATGAGTAATAAGATACTTAATCATAATTCTAAATTAAAACTTTATAAAACAATTATAAGACCTGTAGCAACATATGGATGTAAAATGTGGCCATTAACACAAAAAGATATGGACTGAGAATCTTTGAAAGGAAAATATATGAACCAATAAAAGAAGAAACTGATATATGGAGAATTATTATAATGAGAGACCTCCAGGGAGTCAGGGACTTATCGAGGGAGGCCACATACTACACGTATCAACTATCATACTTATTCTTGAATTCATTCACACTGCTTGCACTTGCACCATCCAATGGCAATCCATTCCAATCATGCACCACCCTATGTGAGAGAAATATAGTCTTCACCTCCTTCTTAGTGGCATTCATTCTCAACTTCCAAGGATGCCCTCTTGTCCTTTTCCCACCATCCATAAATTGAAAAATTCCATCATAATTGAAATCCTGTATGACCCTTTCAGAAGTTTGTAAGTCTCAATCATATCATCCTTCTTTCTCCTGTTTGCTTGTGTCTGCAGTCTACAAATTCTCAATCTATCTTCATAATCAGTATTCCACAATCCTGATATCATTTTTAACACTCTCCAATATATCAGAATCACAATGGAAACTAGGAGACCATACCTGCACACAATAGTTTAAGTGAGGTCTTATCAAGGCCTTTTGTAAAGAGGTAAAATGACATCCTTATCTTTACGTGTGGACGTTCATTTCAGCATTGCAATTATCTTTTGAGTTGCATTTCCGAACTTTGCTGCATGGCCCTGAACTTTGACATCCTATCTATTAACACCCCAAGATCCCTAGCCTTATCAGTTTCTTCAAGCATAATTCCACCAATATAATATGACATTGGATATCTAATCATGCCGAAGCGAATTACTTTACATTTACTGATATTGAACTGACATCCATTTCCCCATACCCACAATTCCAGCCTATTCAAATCATTCTGCAAGTACTGCATATCAACAGCATTTCTGATTACTTTACCTATCTTTGCATCATCAGCAAACAGCTGTATGTCGCTTGTCAAATTCTTCCCAGTATCATTAATGTACAGATTGAATAACAGTGGACCTTGTGGAACACCACTGGTTACCTTAAATCCCACAGATTCACATTCCCAGTATGCCACCTTTTGATATCTGTCAGTCAGTCATCCTCTTATCCATGCTAATATGCTATAACCCAAACCCATAGTCTCCAATTTATGCAACAGTCCACCATGCTGTATTCTGTCAAAAACCTTATCAAAATCCGAAAGTATCATGGTGTATCCATTCCCCTTGTCTAGTTCAATGGTAACATTGTTATAGAATGCGAGCAAGTTGCTGAAACATGACCTTCCCTTAGTAAACCCATGTTGCTTATTGCAAAGTAGAAATCCATTCCATTTTTGAATGTGAGCCCTAACCAATTTTTTCAAAATCTTCACCTCCACTCCTGAGATACTAATTGGTCGATAGTTGGATACATCAGTCTTTGTGCAGTGGAATTACCATTCATTCTTTCCATTCCTGTGGTATCATCTCTGTTCTGAGACTCATATTAAACAGCCTGGTATAAGGAATAGCCAGTTCAGCTGAACACTCTTTTAGCACACGTGCTGATTTCCCATCAGTCCCTATTGCTGAAAGAATTCAGCAATAGGGACTGATGGAATGATGTTTCAGTGTTCTCAGATCTCATACTTTGATCCTCCAAGGCCCTCATTACTGCATTCCTACATTAAATGCTGTTTTGCTAATCTTTCCTCTCATTCTATTTAGGTGACCATACTGTTGAAATTAGTTTTGCTCATGCATTTCGGAACTAACAATGTCTAGTTTGTAATATTTTCATTAAGTATGATTCTGCCTGCCATGATGCCATCTGTGGTCTCCAATCTTTGATCATCTGTTTTATTTCTAACCCAGCTCTCAGATCCCTAAAAGATTGGTTTAAACATATACAGCTACTAATGTCTCTCTTTTATAACTATTTTTTACACTATAAAACCACAAACAAAGATGTTAAAAGAAACTGTTTTTATTTCGACTAGTTTTATGAAAAACTTTGTTTCACTTTATCAGGAAATAACATGAATAAACTAAAAACTTGAAAGCAAGTAATAACATTTCTAATAAAAAATATTTGAAAACATTTGAACAAGGAAAATTGTTCACTAGTTGGCTGCTGGCTGCTGCTTTGTGACTCGCTATATGCTATTGGTAAATGCAAGTGTGTCGTGATGGATTAAGGAATACCAGACTAAAATCATCCCTTGATTTTTGTTAAACTATAGAGAATGCTTCATCATTTCAGCTGATTCTTTGAATTCTTTTTAAGGTTACATAGTGGTCAGCATTCATAGTGAATAATTTATGGAGACGCAGCACATGTGTTAGAAAAATTACTTTACTTAACATTAAACAAGTAACAATTGATGTTTTGACCTCTGTATTGAGGTCATCATCAGGAAAACATACATATATAACAGATACAAGCTACATGATGCTGCTTGTAAATGTTTGTGAATCGTTTATCCTAGCCTGACCTCTGGTGATAAAAAAAAAAAAAAAAAAAAAAAAAAAAAAAAAAAACATTAAACAATTTCTATAGTCCTCTCAAATTGAGATTTTCTTCTGTCTGGGTTGATGCTATTAGTTAAAACTGGGTTGTTCTGGTTACTATACAAGTTGAAGATGGGTCCTCCACATTCTTGAAATAATTAGTCCACTGTTTTTGTTCATATTTGGATGATTCTGGAGCTTGTGAAATGCTGAAACATCATCCTAATCTGAACCAAAATGATGGATTAATTATTCCAAGAATGTGGAGGACCCATCTTCAACCCATATAGCAACCAGAACCCCAGACAGAAGAAAATCTCAATATGAGAGAACTTTAGAAATTGTTTACTGTAGTTCCATTTTTTACCACCAGAGGTCAGGATAGGATAAATGATTAACAAACATTTAGATTCATCTTACTTTTGTATAGTGCAGTATCATGTAGCTTGTATCTGTTACATATGCATGTTTTCCTGATGATGACCTCAATGCAGAAGTCAAAATGTCAATTGTTACTTGCTTAATGTTACCTAATTATTCTAAGTGTGTTAACATAAATTCTTCACTCTGATCCTTTGAATGCTTTTGAGTAAACACAGTAATCAATGTGGAGCAGTTTGCCATTCTACTTGTTGTTTTGTTTCCATTGTATGTGCTGCCAGCCTGATTTGTGCTTTCTTTCATTCTAAATCTCTCTGAAGTGTTCCATAACTCTGACCTATCTAAACCGCATTTGCGACTGATCTTGTAGACACTTAGTTTTTTTAAGTGTTGGATGTGGAGGTTTAGGAGGTTTTAGGTGTTCAGAGATTCAGTTTTACTAAGTTTGCTTTTTTCCACATTTAATTTAACATCTTCATTAAATATTGTATCTAAATAGCTGAAATCTTTTGCTTGTTCTTTAGGTTTTCCATTCAGGATTCAGCCAGTGCTTTCAGTGTTCCTGTCTGTCTTCATAGTCTTTATCTTCTTATGGATATTTTCACACCTGATTTGTTGCAGCAGGTATTAAATTTAGTTAAGGAATCCTATGGACTTGAATATAACATCATCTGCATAATGAGCTGAATGAATTTCTCCAATTTAATATCAGATATATGCCACTTTCCTTCATAATGTAATCCATATAAATGATGAATAATGTGCACCTTTGTCAGAACAAATTATTTTACATCGAACTGTCTTCCTTTTTTTTCAATTCTAACTAACAAATCAGATGTATACTACAAATTGCTCAATATACCATCCTGTTTACACCATACAGTTGTAGCATTTTGAACATCTCTTTCTTGGCACTTTCTTTATGACTTTTCCAGACCTACAGAACTTAACAGATCTTGTAATTCCTGTTATTTCTGAACTCTTTGTCTTGTCTATTAAAGCAAATATCACTGTTTGATCTGAATGATCTGAACCAAGGCCATTGTTTCCATCCGTGTTTTTTTTTTTTTTTTTTTTTTTTTTTTTTTTTTTTTTTTTTTTTTGTAACTAGTTCAAGCATGCTTGCATAATTCTTACCTAGAACACTCAGTAGGAAATTCCTCTGTACATATCACATTAAAACCAGATTATCAGATTAAAACCTATTTTATCATCATAGTTACATTCTTGATATGTGGCTGCAAATGATGTGCAGGATACTATGGCAAAATACCTGAAATATAGTTTTATTTCATGTATTATTGCCATAATACATGAAAAGTTTACATTATTAGTAACTTTCAACAATTTTCTTCCAAATCAGTCTGTTATTTAGGACTTGAATAGTGGCATCTTGTATATTTCAGTCTTCTGAGGCACTTCTGCATCAAACCATGTATCTTGGTTTTCCTCTGGGTCTTTTTTCCCCTTCCATCATGACATCAAACACTAGTTTTTGCAAATCTTTCCTTTGCCATTCTGTTTAAGTAGCCATACTTACTGAGATTAGCTCTGCTTACATATTCTTGAATGCTAACAGTGATTATTTCTTTTCTAATATCTTTATTTATAATATGATTGTCGTTGATTCTATCTGTTCACTCTCCCAATTTTTCTCAGAACATATCTGTAGTTTCTGGTCTTTAATCAACTGTTTTTAGTTCCAACTCAGATTTATTAGTTAAAACTGGCTTGAACCTTGCTATATACTGTTACTTTAATGTCCTGACTAATTTCTCTCTTATCCCTAGCCATACCAGCTTTGCTAATTCTGTTGCTTATTTTGATATTTAATTTGCCTTCACTAAAATTATGCCTAAATATCTGAAATGCTCTACTTGTTCTATAGATTCTCTTGAGAATGCAGTAATGTTCTTGTTTGTTTTCATAGTTTTGGTCTTTTTGTTGCTGATTTTCATGCCGTATTTGTTACAGCATTTATTCAGTTAAGAATCTTGCAAGCTTTTAATAGATTTAAGTATATAACATCAGCTACATAACATAAACTCAGATTAAAACTTAGTTTTGATATCAGGCTTAATTCATTTTCCTTCATAATGTGATTCATATAGATGATGAACAATAACAACAGTGGAGATAGTGTGTTACACTGTTGTCACACACTTAATTTGACATCCAACCATTTTTCCTGCACTTCTTTCAATTCTTACAACTTAATTATAGACTGTGTATTGCTCAGTCCCATTTACACCCATACAGTTGAATTTTTTTTTTGAACAAGGTTTTCTCTTGAAATCTTGTCATATGCCTTTTCTAGATCGTTATATTCCCATGTTTTTTTATGGGAATATAAGGATCTCTGTCATGAAGTGAAAATTTGATCCTGACGATCCCTGTTTGACTTGAACCCAGCTTGTTCTTGAAGTTTCTCTTTGATAAGTTTTTTTAACTTCTTCCTCAGTGTGCCTGCATAATTCTTACCATACACTCAGTAGGAAAATTTGCTTGTAATAGTTATTTGATTTTGTCTTTTTTTATAGATTGGCACTAAGAGAGCTTGACTCCAGATGATGGAGTCAAGCTCTTAGTGCAGAATTTTCTCTTAATGAATTATTCAATGCAGCCACTATAAAACATTTATATCTCCATACGTCATAATTTCTTGTCAAATGTCATCTACTCCACCTGCCTTCCCACATTACACATTTTTGATGGCTTTTTCTTCCTCTGGTATTGTACTCCTGATTGCCATTTCCTGGTGAATATTTCTACCACGCTTCTGTGACTTCTTGTTTCTTTTAAGTCTCAAAATAATTACTCTAGAATATCTTAATCTTCAGTTTTCATGTCACCTTTATCATTTCAGATTCCTTTTATAGTACTCTTTCCTCCAGAACATTTCACCTTCCTGATATTTATCTTCTATATTCTTACCAGTCTTTGCATGACTTTTCTTTAACTACTTTTTTACACGTATCTTAACTCTTACATTTTTCTCTGTACTCTTTTTAGGGCATTTACTAACTTATATGCTAAGGAATTTTTTTTCAGGACTGTCTCTTTCACTTCTTGCATTCGCTATGGAGTTCTGATTTTTCTATCCTTGCAGATAACTTTACCACATTTCTTTCTGGCTGAATCAATCAATGTTTTCTTCAGGGTCTGCCACTGCAGCCACAGTGTTTGATAATTATTTTTAAACCCCTTTATTTTTCTTCCAGTAATATTTGTTTTCTTAAATATACAGCCCACTTCTGAAAGCTGCTCAGCTTTGATCCTTTTTAAAACTTGTTTATATGTTTTTCTTTTTAATATGATATTTCAGTTTATTTGCTCAAAACTAAATGGTGATCACCTCTTATTTCAGATCCCCTGTATACTCTTGTGTTCTGAACCAGCATGAAGATATTGTCTGTTCACAATAACCAATTCAGTGAGACTTTTCTTATTCCTTGTGTTTCACCACATAAATTTGTTCACATCTTTATATTGGAACGTGGTGGTAGTAATGACTAGTTTATGTGCTGCACAGAAATCCAGCAGGTACCTACCATTATTATTAGATTTGTTCTTTTCTCCACATTTTCCCAATGCATCTCTGTATGTCTGATGTTTATTTCCTGCTATGCTGTTCAGGTCTCAAGCAATCTTTATATATCAGCTGCCTTTTTAGTAGCTATCTCTTCAATCAGACACAAATAAGTTGCAGTATCCAATATTCCCATTTTTATTCAAGATTATCTTCACGTTTGGTGTTGAAGACTATAGCTGTTTCTTTCCTCCTGTCTTCCTTTTCCTAATCATCATTGCCTGGATATATAGTATCTTGTAGTTTTAATTTAGAAGAATCTTACTTGTTTTTGGCATCTTTTGTTTCAGTAATACTCATGATATCAACATGCTACTGCTCTTTTTGCCAGTTTCATTTGCCAGTACCACTTCCTACATTTATAATGGCTATCTTGAATTGTGCTGATGTCAAGTTAGAATTTGTTCCCATAGCTGAATTTTTTCAGTTTTCTCTATGATTCCTTGACAAAAACAATAGGGGCTTATTTACGAAGCCACAAATTGGATGTTTGATTAATTTTATTAATCAGTTAATTAAATAGCAAAATAAATAGTCGAGTATTCTCAAACAACATTTTATTTTTACTTTATTTTGACATATGACTTGCAAGTCAGTCATCACAATTCTTATAAAAATCAGAAATACCATTAAAAATTTAACTTGAACGATTTTCATTTGTTTCGTTGTCAACTGTAATACAAATAAAACTAATTTATTTGCTTATTTCACAACATGGATTAGTTTAATGTAATTATATATTTGAACCTTTTACATGATGAAATGGCTTTTTAATACTGTTATTTTAGAAACAGTTATCATGCAAAGATGAATCAGAGACCAGATTATGTTATTGGGATGACATTGTGAAACTTTGTTTGGCTCCATTGTGGCTAGTATTGACCATTTTCTGTTGTTTTTTAAAAAAAATTTATTTGTCTTTCCTGTTGAATTATTTTTATGAATAATTTATATAAATTCACCCTTCATTATGGCAATAAATGAAAGGAAATGCAAACTACATTTTTTTAATTTTGTGACACAGCGTAAAACTGTGAAGAAAAGAATTCCATTGTGTTGTGATCAACTAAAAACAATAGACTTGCTTTCCAAAACAAATGACTCAAGCAATTCAAGTTATGTTAAGATGATCTATAATGTATAAAAAATATCCTGGACTGCTGAATTTTAGATTACAGCAAG
Source organism: Typopeltis vanoorti (assembly GCF_054136105.1). Taxonomy (NCBI): domain Eukaryota; kingdom Metazoa; phylum Arthropoda; class Arachnida; order Uropygi; family Thelyphonidae; genus Typopeltis; species Typopeltis vanoorti. The sequence goes on from NC_143558.1 coordinate 19,332,315, forward strand.
ATTTTCAAGGCCCTTTCAAAGTGGGGACATTTAGCATTCAAGACACATAATTTTGACCAAAAAAATGCTGTGAAATAGACTTGGCCAGAAACCACTGGAAACTCATCTCTAGTTCCAAAGAAAGATGTATTCTAAAATGTTGAACATCTGAAGTACCTTTTTAATATAGCCTATAAGGCTAAACTCAAATTTAGTTTTATAAAAGTCAAATTATTGCACTTAAATTGAATTTGGTTGTTTTAAAACAACAAAACAACCAAGGAGTCTAACAGTTTTAAATGAACTGTTACCAAAATATGAAACCTAAAGTAGTTGTGTTAGTTATTGTTGATGTTAAACAAAAATAAGTTAAGGAAATCAAAGACTTCAGTAGTCAGTCTTCTTCTAGATACTTCAACAGAAATCAGAAGCAGCAGACTGTTTACATAATTCCTCCAAAACTTAGCTATATACATGTATTTTGACACACACACACCTTTTACCAGAATTCATAATATGGGCAAGTAAAATTTTTTCTTCTGACCAGTAGATTTAAGTGGTATTTCTGGAGATGATAGGTATCCATATGTTCTGATGCTGCTCCTTGTGTAAACTCAAAAGTTACTGGTTTTTTCATCAATTTTAAGGTGTAGGGTGATGACAGTTTTGAGGTAATGAGTTTTCTTCCACTTATTGCATGAAGAGTTTTGAACAGTATGCTAGTCTGTTTTTACCATATTGATTCATAATTGTTTTTCTTTTATAATTTCCTGTAATGTAAGGAAATGCTAATGTTTTGTTTTCTGTTTATCTGCCTGTTGATAATAAACTTTATATTTTTGTAGTTATATCCATTACTGATAAAATTATTTAAGATGTATTGTAATTCATTTTGGAGTATGATGCAATTTGGACAAATGCCATTTAGTTCTGTTTTAGTGGGACTCTTTTCAGACTTCATCTTTTAATACGTCCTTACTAAATAAATTCAAGCCTCTTAAGTCTTATTTTTGAAATTTTTGGAAATCCTGCAGTTAGATTGTAGAATTCAGGTCCACTTTTATCCAGTGCTTTAACCACATTTTCATGAGATCCATTTTAATGTGCAATGATAGCAATCATTTTTCTGTGTCATAGAGGTAGCTGTGTTTTATGTGCTCTTTTTCTAGTGTAAAATCATTTTAGGAAGGTTATATTTTCTTGACATTGTTTTGTCACTGCCATGTTGTCCTGTAAGAGAGACACATGCACAAAGCAATTTTGTAAAACCTAGTTACATATGCTTCATTACTGCAATTACTTTGAAATTGTCACAGATATTCCAATATTAGTCCTTATACTTTATCATTTTGATCAACTTAAAGATAATTTCAAAGTGTGCTTCATATTTATAACATATGCAAGAGGTACAGAAAGTTTCCTAATATGCAATGAATGTGCTTGTTTTAAGAACCCACAAACAAACACTAAGCTTTAGGTTCATGAACTTCATTCATATCTCCAAAAAATAAAATAAATAAAGTATCTCTATCATGACAGTAATAACTTCTTTGTCTCAAAACGTAAAGTTAGAATTTACTAAAATAAATAGAGCCAAAAGGCTTCATTTTGGCGATGCAAAATTATATAAATCAAGTGGATATTAAATCTACTTGATTTATATAATTAGCATTATTTCAAGCGAATGCAGAAACTATGAAAGTGTCGTACGAAATTTGACCAGAGAGCTTACGGGAATTCAGCTTCAAAATAATGCTGTATTTAATATCCACTTGATTTATATAATAATGTTAGAATTTCTATTTCAAGACATGATTCAAGTAGTGGATTACTGTTTGGATAAATTCAAATCCTTAAATGATTATTTACTTTAGTTCAATCAAGATGAGATTTGCCTCCAACTTTAAAATTATGATTATGGAAGTTTTTTCATTTGGCTATGCTACAAATTATATATATTGGGTTTTATCCTTTATCCAAGTGTAAGCAAACAAAGTTCGCACCTGAAGTACTTAAAATTATGATGTATCCTTCCTAGAAGCAGGAAGTTCATCTGTTACTACTGCAGTGTCTTACACTGATAGAATTATCTAAAGAATGTAACACAAGGGCTTATGACAGAGTTTAAGCTTAGATACAAATATTTACTTTTCATTGAAATTCATATATATATTTGTTAGATGGAAGTAATTTCTTATATGATCTTTTGGTTCTCTCCAACTCAGCTACACTCCAAAAACTATAAGCATGCCTTTTCCTTGAATCCACAGCCATATTAACTTTAGAAGATATGCAGTAATAAAGAGGAGCTAACTTTTTAACTTTAGTCACCCAGAAGTAACATATTTCAGCTACTTAGGCACAAGTTTTAATGAAAAAGCAAATTAAATATGGAACATGGTAATAATATTAATAAACAAAACTGGTATGGTGAGGAACCATTTGACTAAATTTATAATGAAATAAGAGAGAAATTAACCAAAATGCTGAACTGGCTGTTACAGGAGAGTATTCAAACCAGTTTTAATGTATGGATAAAATAGTTGGGTTAGAAATAAAAACAGCTGATTGATTGATCAAAGACTGGAGCAAACAAAATGCATCAGTAGTGGAATCATGTTAAAAAATGAAGATATTGGAAAGGAACTAGATATCATTAGTATTGAAGAGTGTGAACAGAGTTAATCTAAGATGGCACTGTATAGTCATTTGCTGTCCAAACTCCAATAACCACCTGACCTCTTCAACTGTCAATTTTCTGAATCAAAATACCCTAATAACAAAATCATCCTTCTTTGGGGACTTCAATGTCCAAAATTCAAATTGACTTGCTTTCTTGATTTGCACAGATCAAGCCTACAGGTATTTGCCATTAGCAATGACCTAATCCAGGTAGTCAACCTCCAGACCAGAATACCAGGCAACCCCCCACTATCTTGCCAACACACTTGACCTCTTTTTAACAGACAGAAGTAATACACCTATCCTGTATTACTTCTTCTGTCTATCCTATTCAGTCAGCATTTACCCTGTAGTATGGAAACAGGCCATTCCATATATAAAATAAATAAGACAAGTTACAGGTGTATTGAATGCAGTATCCCTGTCCTTCTCTGGCCCACCCTGGAGTATATGTTTACATTGCATCTATAACTTGCCTTATATATGTTAAACTGGGTGCATGGTTCCTATCCAAAAAAAGGAACATAAACGGCACAATAAATATAACTATTGTACATCTGGCCTTTCTGATCATGCCCTGAATTCTCTACATAGAATTGACTGGAAAGGCACCTGTTCATTACATCATACTAAAACAGGATATGATCAAATTTAAGGAGACCTGTGAAATTGTAATCAACTACAAAAACCTTAACAATAATGATTGTTTAAAAATCCCACACACATGTGTGTGGTGTATACACCTTAATGTGAAGGTCGAAACACTTGGATTATACACCTCCACATCAAAAATTAGAATAATCAAAGAAAATGTGTTGAATGATTTGCAATTATATTTTATTACATAGAAAATAATTATTGCCAAATATGAATTAGCATCATCTAAATCTACATACTTTATACATTATATAAACACATGAAAATGTGACATAAATTATAAGAAAACTGTTATTTGAAAACATTCACAAAATTAGAATAATTTTTAACACGGTTCAAAATATTAGAATATTCCAAATTTTTGCAATCGATTTTGAGGAGAACATAGAAATAGCCTATATTTTAGTAGCTGCGGGACTGACTCGTGTATGAGGAAATTTTGCACATGGATTTCATTTAATCATTTGCTAAACAGGTTGAACCAGTGACATATCAGAAGCTAAGACGTTTCATATGGTGTCTCTACACAAAGAAGGCCAAATTCAATAGTTTATAGCTAAGGAATTGAAATGTTCTCAAGCAAGCATGAGTAGAGTATTGAGACAGTATTCTAATAACGAGTTTTTAAAATAATCACTGCAGTAACAGTTAAAAGGTAATAACTACATCAAGAGATGAGAGAAGATTGAAGAAAAACTGCTTCAGAAGTGTGAGGTATTTTCAGAGGAGAAGGAAAGAACTAGGTGTGAATGTCTCTAAATCTTCAACGTTGAGACGACTTCACAAATTGGTTTTAAATAACGTGTGCATAAGATGAAGCCGCTTGTGACTTCCAAGCAAAAGGCAGCTCGAGTGCAATGATGTAAGCAAAGAAAGAAGCATTTGATAAAGAATGCATGAAATGTTGGGTGAAATTTGCAACCTCTGTCATAGTATGGGCTTGTATGACTGCAGAGGGTCCAGGTATGATGTGTATTATGTACGAAAGAGTCAATTCCAAAGTGTACCAAGAAATTCTTGAGCACTTAGTTATCGGCATCGAAAGATTTACGTTATGGTGATTTCCTTTTTCAGCAAGATTCAGTTTGTCACACTTCCAAGACCTACTTGATAGCTCAAAGAAAGACAAACCATTGTAATTATTGGCTGACAAACTCACCAGATTTAAATCCTATTGAGAATTTGTGGGAATTAGGAAGAAACGTTTTTAAGAAGTTGCCCCAAGAGACAAAAATGAACTTGTTTCTAGTCTGCAGACCATATGGGCATATTTTGACAAACAAAAAAGACTGTGAACTGCTAGTGAATAATATACCCAACTGTTTACGGACAGGCATAACAGCTAAGGGAGATGCAACAGAGTACTAATTATCATGTTGTTTCCCTTTGTAATTTTTGTGCATTTATTTTCGCATTATTCTAATATTTTGAACTATGTTGAAAATTATTCTAATTTTATGAATGTTTTCAAATAAAAGTTTTCTTTTATGTAAAGAAAACTGTTATTTGAAACAGTTTTACATGGTTATATAATCTACAAAGTATGTAGATTTAGATGATGCTAATTCATATTTGATAATAATCATTTTCTATGCAATAAATTAGAATTGCAAATCATTCGGCGCATTTTCTTTGATTATTCTAATTTTTTGATTCGGAGGTGTAGTTGCATAATACTATTGCATGGTGTAGCTAAATTTGGATTTTGCATTCCTAGAGCAGGATTTCTTGATTATATAACCTGTGTCCCACTCCCAGTATACTTGCATGCTGTCATAATATTGATATTCAAGATGTGATATGTGTAATTCCTGAATTAATTTTATTCAAGAAAGAGGGTAGTTCATAAAAGTGCAGGAAATCTGTATATTATATATATACAGTATGCGTAATATACAGATTTCTTGTGTAAATTATATGATATTCACTCGTGTAATTTGCAGCACTGAAAATAAAAAAAAAATATTAAAAAAATCTTGCCTTGCCTTTGTATTATCTGACATTTCATTATGGTTGAAGGATACTTACATTGAATATTACAAATTGACAGTGGCTAAATGGAATTTTTAATATTATGCTACTATAAATATTGTATTTAGAAGGCTTTCCTCTGTTAGTTTAATATTGAAGGACTAATTACTATTGTGAATTGTATTACTACATTTAGCTAGTTGTTATTTAGGTTCCATTTTGTTTTGTTCTTTCTTTCAGAAATCAGAAAAGACTGATTTTTTGATCTATTTTTACAAACACTGTATGCATGTTTTGATAGCACCACTCTTAGCCAACACAGCAGAAGAAAGGCCAAGTAAAGGTATGCATTCCTCAAAAGAAATTGTTTAAAATTCATATTATTATAAACAATTAGTGACGATACATCATGAACATTCACTTTGATTATAATGTTTGACTTATTTACAAGTATCTTGTAAGAAGTGAGAGACCTCTTGTTTTGAGGATATGCTTGTAGTATCAAAAGGTCAGACAAAAAGGATTATTTTGACAAGAAATGGATCAACAAACCAGAAATGTATAATTTTCTGGTTTGTTATCTTCATTCTGTTAGTATGATAAATAATTATTTTCCACTCATTTCATACTATTGTATTGCATATAATCTATCACAAACACAGTTTTAGAAAGCAATAGTGCTGTTTTAAGCTCATCATTGCAATGAATTGAAATTCAAAATTCACTCAGTGAACTGCATTTGTTATCATATATAATAAAATCCATACCCAAAAGTATCCTTATGTGGAACATGGATGCATTTTTCTTGCCATGTCACAGATATTGCATTATATGCAATACTATTGTATTGCATATAATGTATCGCAAACACAGTTTTAGAAAGCAATAGTGCTGTTTTAAGCTCATCATTGCAATGAATTGAAATTCAAAATTCACTCAGTGAACTGCATTTGTTATCATATATAATAAAATCCATACCCAAAAGTATCCTTATGTGGAACATGGATGCATTTTTCTTGCCATGTCACAGATTGGAATTGCTATGGCATGACAGAATGTGTAGAGAGTTGATCATACTGGCTTTGAAGTAAAGAAAGTTCCAACTAATATTTATGCCTGTTCATGGCTGAAATCATCTACGAATGATCACACACTAAATAATTAGTTTGAAATAGGAGAAAGCATCATGGGAAGGTATGATTGTGTAAGTTAAATATTACTCAAAACAACTTGAGTTCATGTTACTCTAACTACAACGTACATACATCAAAGAGATGTAATGATGAGACCCAGAGTAATAATAGTATTGTCTAGGAATTAACTGTGAAGAGTTGGATTACAGTCTGATCTAAGAATTTTCTAATTCTGATATTTTTTTATTTTAATCATTCATAATATTGCAGCTGTAAAAAAAAAAATTATAAATGATTAAACTCCATGGTCTTCATCTTTCTTTCAGCAAGAAATTCATTCCCTGTGGAATACTAAACCCAGTCCTTTGACGTGGAAAATGATTGATTGTCAATTTCCTCATCATTGGCTAAGCCCTGTATGCACAAGAATCAGACCATCATCTCATCAAATGATAATTAAAGAGGGTGCTATATCTGAACTGCTGTATAGTTTAGGTGTCCTTTGGCAGAACACTTGTATTCAATTAACTATTGTCTGGAAGCATTGGTCAGTTAAATTCTCAACAACTAGAAAGAGAGAAAGTACACATTTGAGTTATGTTTTCAGAATAGAAGTACGCTTAATTGAGCATGCCTTTCTGGACCAACTGAATTAGACCTTTGAAATTCTTTCCAAAAAAACGTAACATAATCTTGTTCTCAAACTACTGACCTCTTATCAGACTTAGTGTTACTTTATCTGTGATCAGCCATTAATTTTGTGTGTTTAGTTTGTTGAAGTAGACCCACTGTGAATTTGCAGGTAATGAAATGAAACATTCATCCCAAGAACAGGAAGACAATTCTCCGGGTGTGGCACAACTTGTTTGGATGTTAATTCATGCGAAACATTTCAGCAGCTTCTGTTAAGATAGTGAAATTGTGCTGCACAGTTTCCTAAGGAGTTGCTGAAGCCAGTGTGACATAGTGTCTTACAATCAGTTAAAAGTTTTAATTGAAGTTGGTCTTGGAGGATGATATCACTAATGTTTGTTTATTTATATATTTATACCCCCTCCCTCCACACAGCATACTAGCCATTTGCTTTGCAAGTGTTTCAAATTGATTCACTAGCAGGATATCCGACTTCTAATATGGTAATGATAATAATGAGTAAAAGTTCTCAAATGATTTTGGCTATTGAATTTAAAAGCAAAAAATAAAAATAAAATAATAATAATTAATCCCTTAAGCATTAAACACTTTAATTTGTTATGCAGAACAGATATAATTATCTTTTGCATCACCCTTGTATAAATAATTAGGATCTTCATGTGCTAGATATATAACTCTTTCTGGAGTCCATTTCTGATGATGTTTCAGTATTTACATGTTAAGGAACTGATAATAGTGACTTAGACTTTTAAGTAATAGTTTGATCTGTCCATTCAGAGATGGAGTGAAGTCAAATGACTAGTTACTGTTTGACAGAAGCTTGGCTTGGAATTCAGATGAACTTTATATCTTACTTAAAAGTTGAAGATGGGATGTGAAAATTATTGGGATTGCAAACTGACTATCATTTACAATTATTGAAAAATTTTCGTTAATTTTGTATGTGCCCTAATGGAGCATCCTTACTGGGAGTGGTAGTGATAAATGATTCAGTAGTACTTGTAACTTTGAAATATGTTTATTTTGAATTTTCATGTCAAATATAATTCAAGTATAAATTCTTACTGTTTTCATTAGATTTGCTCTTTTCCCCAAATTTTCCAACTCATTTCTGTATGAGTTGGATGAAATAGTTTGGAAACAAATACCAAAACATGAAGAATCATTGGTAGACTGAAGAAAACATTGATTCAGCCAAGGAGACATGTTGCAAAATTGACTGTCAGGACAGAAGAATAATCCTGATTTCGTGGTAGCTTCGAGAGGTTTGAAAGGCAGTCCTGGAAAAGAATAAAGTCCGTCAAAGGAACTTATAAGTGAAACATGTGCCCTATAAAAATGCAAGAAAGCTGAGCTGTGCATGAAAGTAGATAAACGAATCATATGATGATTTTGGTAAGAATGTAGAAAATAAACATAAGGAAGCAGCAAGATATTCTGGAGGCTATTATTGTATTATAGTTTAGAAATGAAGAAAAGGGTGGTATAATAGGATAATCAGAGACCAAAAAGGTGACATAAAAACTGAAGGTAAAGATACTCTGGAGTAATTACTTTGAGAGATTGTTAGATAAAACAAGAATTGACAGAACAGTGTTAGAAAATGCTCGAGAGAAATACAATCAGGAGTAAATATCATTACTCGATATAGAAAAAACTATCTGTACTCCATAATTCATTAGGGCAATTCCTGATGACTAAAGTAGTGCTATGATAGTACTCATGTACATAAAGGGAAATAAAAACTGAAATTGAGAATTATGGAGGAATTTTCCCACTCATGTGTTCTAAGTATGATTTGTGCAGACATACTTGGGAAGAGGCTAAGAAAATGAGTGGAAGAGAAATTTGAAATAGAGCAAAAGCCTGGTTTGGGCAAGATGGGGGTTGTCAGTATGATTTTCACATAGTGGAAAGTAAATTAGCTACATAAACAACTTCCTGTCAACAGTTTTCCTCCAAATTAATCTGTTATCTGCCAAGAGTCCAATATTATCAGCTTTTATATTTCTATCTTCTAAGATACTTCTTACTGTATTAATCCACCTAGATCTTGGTCTACCTCTGGATCTTTTTCCTACCATCCTATCAAAGGACACTTGTTTTGCTAACCTTTCCTTTTCCATTCTGTTTAAGTGACTATACCACATGAGGTTGGCACATTCTGAATGCTAACAATGTCAAGTTATTTTCTAATATCCTCATTATTAATATGATATTACCATTGATTCCAATTGTTCACTTCCCTAATCTTTCTCAGAACCTTTATCTATTGTCTTCAGTCTTTGATCAAGTTTTATTTCTAGCCCAGCTCTCAGTTCCATAAGTTAAAATTGCTTTGAATGCTGTCTTGTATACATCTAGTTTAAGGTTTTGACTAATTACTTTCTTATTCCATATAAATTTATTCACTTGTCTTCCTACCACAAAAGCTTTGCTAATTCTGTTATCCATTTCCATATCTAATTTGCCCTCTTCACCAAAAATACTACATAAATAACTGAATTCTTTTACTTGTTCTATAGGTTCTCCATTCAGGAAGCAGCTGAAGTTTTCTATGTTCCTGCTTATTTTCATAGTTTCATCTTTTTATTGCCAATTTTCATGCCAAATTCATTACAGCTGTTATTCAGTTCGGTTAGCGAATCCTGGAAACTGCCTTTGGATGTGTTTAGGAGAATGACATCATCTGCATAGAGTATAATAGGCTGTGATTAGCATCTCCAAAGTTGATGTTATCAAAGTTGGTAAAATATTAAATAAATATTTGGTAAAATAGCTCAAGGATTACTTGGATGCTGAAAAGCGTGCTAACAAGTAAAGATAAGAAAGTTATTATCCCCCTTTATAACGCTATGATTCGGTGCACAGATTTGGTCGTCTGGTTTCTTGAGGACCAGGAGGTAGTCAGAAAAATTTAGAGACAAGTGACCAAGATGGTGACAGGTCTATGGAATACTCCTTACGAAGATAGGTTAATAAAATGAATTGTGAAAGTAGATGTCATTTTGAGATATCCTAAACGGGTCAGCCTCCAGGAGAAGTGGAACCACATTTACTATGCAGGACATTGGGCTTTCTATGGTTGGGGGGGGGGGGGGGTCTGAAGATATTTTGTTACTGCATACCTAATTACATTTAGTTAGACTTATCTTTGTTTACATTAATGTGTGGATAATTATTTTTTGCTTTTGCTATATATTGTCTATTATCTGTAATTTTTAGAAATAAAAAAATGCTATGCTTTATATCCTATCACTGAGATAAGTGAGAAAAACAATAGCTTAATCATCAGTTTCATAACATTTAATGGAATGAATGCACCACATATAAATAATTAAGCACAACTTTAATCGATCCTATATTTTCTCTCAGTCACATAGACATCTCAGTCAGGGAAACGGTATTAAAATTGCAAAAACACAATTTGCACAAACAATGAGTGAAAAGGATTAGAGTGAAATCCTCAAGTCCTATGAAGGTGTGTGTGGGGTGCTCTATTGGGTGCTGTTGGCTGAAAGGCCTAAGAATTAGAGTTTCCCAAATCTTGGGAAGTTTAATACAATGTATTTATTAAGATTAGATTAGTTTTTTTTAAATCTGCTGATTCTTTAAAAAAAAAAAAAAAAAAACAAGTTTGTGGTGAAGCATAGTAGTTTTCTTCCATTTGATTCCGTGCAAAGTATACAAAGCATGGTCATCTAGAATAACTAACCACACTTATTGCAGCAGTTGTAATAACAAGGAATTTGTAAACACTTGGAACAGAAAGAGGAGGTTCCTTGGGAGAGTGAATGAAGACATCCAGCTTCAGATAAGGTTTGAATGCAGTGCAGGTCTAGCTGACCATGTCTTAGTTATTTTGCACAGAATCAAATGGAAGAAAACTACTACATTTCACCACAACAAATACAAACTGTAACCTTAAAAAAAAAAAAAAAAAAAAAAAAAAAAAAAAAAAAAAAAATGGCAGCAGATTTAATAAACCAACGTAATCTTAATAAATACGGTTGTGTTAAGTTTTCCAATAAAAATTCTTATTTATCCTGGCCAACATGACCCATAGGGGGACACCCCTCTTAGGGCTTTAGACCTTGTCTGTTTCCAGTTATTGTGTTGTGCATTTTTGTTTATGTTTTAATATTATTTCCCTGATGTCTCAGTGACTGAGATGAAATATAAGATTCATTAAACCTTACAATGATTTCATGATTCACAATTAGTTTTCAGTAATTGAAGGCAGGAGAAATAGCAAAGCTTTTACAAGAAATGATGTCAATGGGGCATTATATCAATCAATACTTAGTCTTTATTTGAGTTGTAAGTCGGCAGTTAGAATTGAAGGAAGTACAGGAAGATGGTTTAATGTTAAATCTGGTGTGAGACAAGGATGTACATTATCCCCTCTGTTATTCATTATCTATATGGATCACATTATGAAGGAAAGTGGTATTAAATATAATATCAAAATTGGAGATGTTAATGTCAGCTCTTTGCTTTATGTGGATGATGTTATTCTTCTAAATAAATCCACTACAAGTCTGCAAGATTCACTGACTAAATTGAATAACTGTTGTAATAGATATGGTATGAAGGTTAGCATTAAAAAGACAAAGAAAATAGGCAGAAACATTGATAATATCAACTGCATTGTGAATGGAGAACTTGTAGAACAAGTAAAACATTTCAGTTACTCAACCACGATTTTTAGTGAAGATGATATGTTAAGGAAAAAACAGACAACAGAATCAACAAAGCTGGTATGGTAGGAAGTCAATTGAATAAATTTATATGGAATAAAAGAGAAATTAGCCAAAACACTAAATTAGCTGTACACAAGACAGTGTTTAAACCAATTTTAACTTATGGATCTGAGAGCTGCGTTAGAAGTAAAACAGTTGATATGACTGCAGATATGAGAGTATTGCGAAAGATTAGGGGCATGAACAGATGGCATCAATGGCAATATCATATTAAAAAGCAAGATATTAGGAAAGAACTTGACATTGTCAGCATCCAGGAATGCGTTAGCAGAGCTAATCTCAGGTGGTATGGTAAAGAAAGATTAGCAAAACAAGTGTTCTCTGCCAGGTTGGCAGGAAAACGACCCAGAGGAAGACCAAGATATAGGTGGATTGATACGCTACAAAGTGTCTTAGACGATAGAAATATAAGATCTGATAATGTTGTAGACTTGACAAGTAACAAACTGATTTAGAGGAAAATTGTAGATAGGAAGTTAGTAATGATGTAATTTTTTTCATTTAGTACTATCATATCCTGTGCACCCCTTGAGGGTACTTGGCAGGAATTTGATGATGATCAAAGTTATCAGTATTTATCATTGGCCATTGCATTTTGCTTTGATTTTAAAATTTTGTCTCTTTTATTTTATTAATTGTTGTTTTCTGTTATTTCAGAGGACAGTCAAACAGCCCAGCTTCTTGGTCTCATTTTAGAACTTTTATCATTTTGTGTGGAACATCACACATACCATATAAAAAACTACATCCTCCACAAAGATCTGTTACGTAGGATTCTTGTGCTCATGAAGTCTAAACACACATTCCTGGTACTTTGTAAGTATGCATAAAATATTAGTGGGAGCAATATTATTTTTACTTCCATAATTCCTCTGTACAAATAGATAGCATATAGTTAGTCTAGATGAGCAAATTTCTTCCAAGCATGATAATACAAGAGGCCACATAAAGTTACCTTTTATTATCCAAGTTCAGTTCACAGTTTCTGAAATTGTTTTTGAGTTAACATTAGCAATGCTATACTTAAAGCAAAATATTGTTTATATAAATATTTATATCTTGCTGAATTTTGGGTATAGCATCAAGGTAATGTCAAGTAGGAGAGCATAGATCTGTTCAGTGATAGGTTACAATAAGTCAAAATAAATAGAGTACAATAAAATGTTTTAATTTAAGTATAACCTTAAAACATATGATGAATACATAATAAGGATATGAAGTAATAGTAATTGTGATGCTGAGTGTTTAGCAGAATTCTCTCGTAACTGGGAAAGTCTAATGCAGTTATTCCTATTTAAATTTGGTTTGTAGGAGTGGTTTAAGTTAATTGAATTCTGTATCTAGCAGAGATAATGTGCTGAACGAGACCTGACTTGTTATGCTCATGGCATCTTGTGAAGAAAATAGATTTCAGCCTTTTTGTTTGACTAAAGTAAGTGTTGAGCTACCTTACCTAATTATCGTACCAGGTAAACTACATAAAGCAGTAAATCTGATTTGGCTTTAGGAAAATGCACAAAGGATGATAACTTGCAAATAGGACAAAAGATTTCAGAGTACAAAAGTCTCAGTGTATTCTCAGAAGTACCTTGGAGATGTTACAGAAACCTTTTACATCTTGATGTAGAGTGATAGTTATAGCTTCTAATGAATTTAATGCACTCTTATTATAAAATTTTGTATGTGTTCATGTGAGAGGGGGGAGTATGAGTATGAAACATTAGATTTGATGGGACCCAACTTTTGGATTATATGATAATGGAACTTAGAATCAGATCTTTCATTGTTTTTTTGTGGAAAATGACCATCTAGTTTGTGTATGAGAAGTTCCTCCAATGGAAGCAATATTGTCCTTTCTTTCAGAACTCCTCTGTACAAACAGAGAGCATATAGTTAGTCTAGAAGAGCAAATTTCTTCCAAGCATGATAATATAACAGGCCACTTAAAGTTACCTTTTATTATCCAAGTTCAGTTCAGAGTTCCTGAAATTGTTTTTGAGTTTACACAAGCAATGCTATACTTAAAGCAAAATATTGCTTATATAAATATTTATATCTTGCTGAATTAAGGGTCAAAGCTGTATAACTGAGAGGAGACCTCCACATAGCCTTTAAAGGAATGCGGAGAACCGACCAGGGCTTCTGACCTAATGTCCAATCCTCACCTTCTCATGGTGCACCCTGTTGGGTATCTACTTTGATACTGAACGAACAAGGATGGGCTGGCAATTTGGGATTTAGCCAACCAAATTGTATTCTTATTGGTTAAACCAAAATAAAAAATGATGGTACAACATGACAAAATTTCATGCCGGCTGGGGCATCGCCCGGTTAAACAAGGCCCCCGTTGTTTTCGCCAGGGAACCAGGGTGAACAGCGAAAAGTCAGCTACTGGAACAAATCTGAACACAAACCCCCAACTCAACATCACCAGAGTTAAAGATCGGTACTATCAACGTAAGAAGCCTGAATGGCAAAGAAATGGAGCTAGCTGAGGAATTAGATAAGAACCATATCGACATAATAGGGGTGACACTGAAACAAAAGAGACCAAACCTGGTGAGATCTTTCTGAGCAATAAATACAAAATGTTATATTCAGGCAATGACAATCAAGGAAAAGAAGGAGTAGCCATAGTATTCAACACAAAATACGAGGCTAATCTTCTTGAATGGCAGTCAGTCTCAAGTAGAGTAATGTGGGCAAATATGAGAATGGGGAACTGGATAATGAGACTTATTTGTGCCTATGGTCCCACAGAAGGTTCTACTAAGGTAGAAGTGGAGGAATTTTTTGAGGATTTAGAAAAGCAACTGACACAATGAAAAAGGAAAAGTTGGTCCTTGTTGAGGATCTAAACAGCAGAGTAGGAAATGACTGTGAGACATACAAAAATATTTTGGGAAAATTTGGTGAAAAGAGCAAAGCTAATAATAATGGCAAATATCTGTTGGATTTCTGCTCAGGACATGGACTGGTTATTACTAACACCATGTTCCAACATAAAAATGTGCACAAATTCACATGGAGAGAAGAGGCTAGGAATAAGAAAAGTCTCATTGACTATGTTATTGTTGATAGTGATGTTTTCTCCCTGGTGCAGGACACCAGAGTGTACAGAGGATTTGAAATTGGAAGTGATCACTATTTAGTCTTGAGCAGGATAAAATTGAATTTCATATTGAAAAGAATAACATGGAAGAAAGTTTTAAAGCGAATAAAAGTTGAGCAGCTCTCAGATGTAAACTGTAGACTAAAATACAGAAATATTATTGAAAAAAAACTAAACAGTGTGTAAAACTAGCTAAACATAAGTCATGGGAGGATTTTGGCAAGAATATAGAAAATAAATATCAAGAAGGTGGCAAAATATTCTGGAGGTTGTTGAAGAAGCTTAGGAATGGAGGAAAGAGTGCTGTAAAAGGAGTTAGAGATGATAAAGGAGACATGAAAACAGGAGAAAAAGATATCCTTGAAGTATGGAGTAATTACTTTAAAAAACTGCTAAATGAAACAAGCAGTGATGACAGCACAGTGATAAAAAAACACTGACCAGGCATGCAGTCAGTAATACATATCCATAATTGAAGTAGAAAAAGCCATCAAAGGCTTGAAATGTGGAAAGGCAGCAGGAGTAGATGATATTCGACCAGAAATGCTGAAGTATGGTGGCATAAAAGTCTTACAGTGGCTGCACTGCATAGTTCAGAAAGCCTGGCCAGAGGGACGAATTCCCGATGATTGGAGTAGAGCTCTCATAGTACTGATATATAAAAAGGGAAATAAAACTGAATGTGAGAATTACAGAGGTAATTCCCTACTGAGTGTTCCTGGCAAGATCTATGCAAGTATACTTGAGAAACGGTTGAGAAGAATTGTGGAAGAAAAGCTTGGTGAAGAACAAGCTGGATTCAGGCCAAATAGAGGCTGTCAGGATCAGATCTTCACTTTACGACAAATAGTCGAGAAAGCCTGGGAATATAACAAAGATCTGTATTTAAGTTTTGTTGATTTGGAAAAGGCATATGACAAGGTGCCAAGAGAGAAGCTATTCAATACACTGCAGTTATATGGTGTCAATGGGGCATTATATCAAGCAATACTTAGTCTTTATTTGAGTTGTAAGTCAGCAGTTAGAATTGAAGGAAGTACAGGAAGATGGTTTAATGTTAAATCTGGTGTGAGACAAGGATGTACATTATCCCCTCTGTTATTCATTATCTATATGGATCACATTATGAAGGAAAGTGGTATTAAACCTGATATCAAAATTGGAGATGTTAATGTCATCTCTTTGCTTTATGCGGATGATGTTATACTTCTAAATAAATCCGCTACAAGTCTGCAAGATTCTCTGACTAAATTGAATAGCTGTTGTAATAGATATGGTATGAAGGTCAGCAATAAAAAGACAAAGACAATGAAAATAGGCAGAATCATTGAAAATGTCAACTGTGTTGTGAATGGAGAACCTGTGGAACAAGTAAAACATTCCAGCTACTTAGGCACAATTTTTACTGAAGATGGTAAACTAAATATAGAAATAGACAACAGAATCAGCAAAGCTGGTATCGTGGGAAGTCAATTGAATAAATTCATATGGAATAAGAAAGAAATTAGTCGGAACACTAAATTAGCTGTATACAAGACTGTGTTCAAACCAATTTTAACTTATGGATCTGAGAGCTGGGTCAGAAGTAAAACACTTGACCAAAGACTAGAGACTGCAGATATGAGAGTCCTGAGAAAGATTACAGGCGTGAACAGGTGGCATCAATGGCAATTTCATATTAAAAATGAGGATATTAGGAAAGAACTTGACATTGTCAGCATCCAGGAATGCGTTAGCAGAGCTAATCTCAGATGGTATGGTCAATTAAATAGAATGGGAGAGGAAAGATTAGCAAAACAAGTGTTCTCGCCAGGTTGGCAGGAAAACGACCCAGAGGAAGATCTGTGCAGTATAGAATTTCATGTGCTACTTGATTTTACTCAGGAATAATATCAGCATTGTGACACGATGTTTAAGAAACATGAGCCTGTTAAGTAAATTAACTTTTTTTAATGAAGCTTACCAAATCTTCTAGCAACTTCCCAGATTCCTTGCCATAGAAGTTCGCAATTAAACGTTCTAAAAGAAAATAGTAGACATACTCTATTTTTAATAATAGCTGACGTATGCAAAAAAAAAAAAAAAAGTTAGTTTATTAACTCCAGCGTTTTTCATCCTATTTTACAAAATCAGGGAGAGAAGAGATCAGTTGACAACATTCAAAGCAAGGCCAGACTTTTCAAATTCCAAGAAATTGTAGTCCTACTGTTCTTGGATGTGTTATTGATACTAGACAAGAGACTAGATATGACTCCTTTGCATTCAAACCAAAATTCTTTACTCCAGTAGATTTAAATTAGATTCTTTGTTTTTTGAAACTTGTGAAACTTCGTACCTTTAATGTAGCTAATAAAGTTTCTTACATTTGAAGCCTCACTGAAGACTAAAATACAAAACGTGATTACCTAAGTGGATGCTAGTCCAAAGACTCGTCTAGTGAAGGTCCAGTTTAGACAACCATCCTTAATATGAGGGTGGTCTGAAAAGTTCTCGACCTCGACCACAGATGGCAACACTATTGCAAGATTTTTTTCTTTTCTAAGTTGGTACATCTGTCATAAGCATCCATGTGAAATTGCAAGTCATTCTATCAAGTAGTTTGTTTTATACAGCTGTCTGAAGCAAAAGTGTCTGTATTCCTTGAAATGGATAAAATTGAGTATCGTATGGTTATAAAATTCTTTGTAAAGGAAGGTTAACGGCAAAAGAAATTCATTCAAAGTTCATAAAAGTTTATGGGCACTCTTCTCCTTCATTTTCAACAATTAAGAGATAAGCTGCCGAGTTTAAACATGGCCATACCAGCATTGAAGATGATCCACGTGAAGGACGCCCAAAAAGTGTAACTACATCAGAAATCATTGATCAAGTGCACGATATGGTATTGGATGACCAGCGAGACAAACTGCGTGAAATTGCTGAGACTATATGCATTTCAAAAGAACATGTAGGATATATATTTTGCATGAAGAATTGCATATGAAAAAGCTTTGTGTAAGATGGTGCCATGCTTGCTCACAGCAGATCAAGAATGCACTCACATGAAAATCTCTGAACAGTGCTGGGAGCGTTTTAACAAGAATAAAACTGATTTTGTGCTTTGACTTATTACTGTGGAGGATACTTGGATTCACCATCACCAGAATCCAATCAGCAGGCAAAACACAGTGGACAGAAACTGGGTGTTCAGCAACAAAGAAGACAAAGTCGGTTCCATTAGCAGGAAAGGTCATGGCTTCGTGTTTAGGGGTGCTAAAGGCATTTTGTTTATTAATTATCTTGAAAAGGGTAAAACAATAAACGGGGAATATTATTCCGATCTTCTAACCAGACTAGATGAAAAAATTCGTGAGAAAACTCAGTTTGCAGAAGAAAAAAATCATCTTTCATCAGGACAATGCACCTGCCCACAAAGATTTTTTGGCAATGGGAAAATTAAGGGATCTGCCTTATGAATTTGTTGGAACATCCACCCTGTTCCCCAGATTTGGCTCCCTCTGACTTCTGTCCATTCACAAAACTAAAACTCTTCCTTCCTCTACAGCTGCAATCAAGAGGTGATTGCAGCTGTAGAGGGGTATTTTGCAGATCTTACTGAGAACCACTACAGGGATGGGATAATGGCACTGGAGCATTGCTGGAATAAATGTATTAGTCTTAAGGGAGGTTATGTTGAAAAATAAAAATAATTTTGAAATTTTAAATTAGTTTTTTCATTGTTAGGCCGAGAACTTTTCAGACCACCCTCGTATATCATATCACTTCTTGAACATTTACCAAGTCATACTCAAATCTAACCATAGTCCATTCCACATGCTCACTCCTAGCCAGTTTCCAGGGATGATCCACCACCACCACCACTATCTATAAGCTAGAAAATCTCACTTGTCTATAAGATCCTCTTACTAACCTGTATGTTTTATCATATCTCTCTTCCTCAAACTTTTAAGATCACATTCTCCCAATCTCCTCCCTTCTCTCTCATTTTGGTTATACCACTGAATCTTAACTGATTCAGCAGCAAATAACACAGAGAACACTGTATACAGAATGTTAAAAATAAAATAAAAAAATTGAACTAATGTAATGATTCCATTTTGATCTGAAAGAGTAGAGATAGCTCTTCATAAATTCAGTAGGAAAGTATAGATAGTTTAAAAATTGATGCTGGTTTTGTTATTAAACTTTATTAATTTTCATTTACAGGTGCACTTCGTTTTAAGCGCAAAATTATAGGACTCAAGGATGAATTTTACAATCGCTACATAATTAATGGTAACCTTTTTGCACCTGTTGTTGAAGCATTCAGGAAAAATAATGGTCGTTATAATCTGTTAGACTCGGCTATCGTTGAGTTGTTTGAGTTCATTAAAGTGGTATGTAGCACTTTTATTTTGTTACTTAATATCTGCATTGCAACCAGTGAATAAATTAAAATAATTATCTTAAAAGCAGTTTTGGTGCTCAAATGTTTTTTTTTGGCATATTGGTTTTAAGATATTAAGCAGAAGTCAAATAGATGAATGAAAACACTGTGTGTGTGTGTGTGTGTGTGTGTGTGTGTGTGTGTGTGTGTGTGTGTGTGTGTGTATTGTTGACTATAAATGCTGAGGAAGAACAAAAAAAAAAAGAGTACAGTGTACTCTATTTAAATTGCATGATTAGTTTCATCTTCCTAGAAGACTTAATCAGGGTGCATAACATAGAACAAACCACAGAAATACATCACAGGGTTATAACTGAAGTTATATTAAACAGATTGCTGTCATTTGAAGTAATTCCAGATCATGTGAGCATGATGGGGGCTTGAAAGACTCCCCTCGCTCTGGGCAGCCTGTCTCTCTCGATGATGATATGCTGGAAGCCACTATTGCAAGAAATGCCAATGCAAATGTTAAAGATTTAGCAAAAGATCCTAATCCATCGGCATTTGCAAGAACTTGGAATAGTGTCTAAGTGCGGCAAATGGGTTCCTCATGAACTGACAAATAACAATCAAAGAGAGTGTGTGAACATCTGTACTGCTCTTCTTGAGAAGTTCAATCTCGATTTTTGAGTCGTGTAGTCACCGGTGATGACAAGTGTATACTTTACAGAAATGTTAAGCGCCAAAGGCAGTGGGTTCATTTAGGTGAACAGGCTAAACCCCAGCCAAAACAAGACCTTCACCCTCAGAAGATTTTGTTAAGTGTTTGGTGGGATGTGGTTGGTGGTATTATACACTTTGAACTCTTGCCATTAAACAAACAATTACATCTGAAGTATACTGCGAACAACTCAATCGATTGAATGAAAAATAGGAAGAAAAGAGGTGTTCTCTGGTCACTTGAAAGGGAATTGTTTTTCACCATGATAATGCATGCCCTCATAGTGCAAGAATCACCTGTTCCAAGATTGAGGAACTTAGCTGGGAAAAGTTTCCACAGAAATAGTTGTGGAGGTTATTCTCCTGATCTTGCACCTTCAGATTATTATTTATTTTGAAGTTTGCATCATTTCATTAATGAAAAACAATACGATGCATTAGAGGCAAATTGAGCCCATGCGACTTCTTTGTCTCCAAACATCTTGAATTATATAGAAATGGCATTATGAAGGTTTCACAATGTTGAAAGAGCATTATTGATTCAAATGGGGAATATACTTGATTAAATTAGAAATGCTAAATGCTAAAAACATTACTTTTGAGATGACCTGATAACATATATTTTTTTTTTATAAATGATTTAAGTGATACATGAAAATTTTTGTCAAGATTAACTAGTAAAAATATAGTTAACCCGGCATTAGTAAAGTGTCAATGTCACAATTATTTCTTTCTATATGTTTGGGGTCTGTGACACCTCACCTTACCAACTCTGGGTTAAAAACTCGATATATGTAATCCATTGTTGCTGTTTCCTGGTGTGCAGTTTTAAAAACCTGTGCACAATTACCTGAATTATTAATTTTTGGAAATATGCCATAGTTAAATTGAAACAAAAGTTCTTTTTTTTTAAAAAAAAAAACAGCTTTCTTGCATGTTTTGTTTTAGTAAAAAGAGCGAAGCCAGATGTTTCATGTACACAGCCAGCTTCTACAGAATTAATAATTGTGCACAGTCTGGCTGTACATACAAGCATAAGCAAACAAAAGTTAGCATATGAATACCTGCACTATTACCACTCTTACTAATACCTTAGTAATGGTATTAGTAAGAGTGGTAATAGTCTGAGTAATAATCCTTCCAGTGATGTATGGTAATATACACAATATAATAATATAATTTCTCTGTGACTGAAAGGAACTGTAAGATCAGTGAAATGGCTCCATCTTTACCTCACTATGGTATTCAATAGATGACAAGAAAATAAAGGGTATTCAGAGAAGACTTGACTAAGTGTGTAGAGATATTGTATTGTGATAATTATGAGAATCAATTGATTAACAAACATATTAAATTGTTGACATTTTCAGCCATCAAAGGTCAACAATCAGTACTACCCACAGTGGACGACCACCACACTCACCAACAATCAAAGGCTTGAAGGGCAGGAGGAGTAGATGATATTCGACCAGAAATGCTGAAGTATAGTGGTATAAAAGTCTTACAGTGGCTACACTGCATAGTTCAGAATGCCTGGACAGAGGGACGAATTCCCGATGATTGGATTAGAACTCTCATAGTACCCATATATAAAAAGGGAAATAAAACTGAATGTGAGAATTATAGAAGTGTTTCCCTACTGAGTGTTCCTGATAAGATTTATTTATATTATGGAAGAAAAGCTTGGGGAAGAAACAAGCTGGATTCTATTCAAATAGAGACTGTCAGGATCAGATCTTCACTTTGCGACAAATAGTTGAGAAAGCATGGGAATATAACAAAGATCTGTATTTAAGTTTTGTTGATTTGGAAAAGGCATATGATAAGGTGCCAAGAGAGAAGCTATTCAATACGCTACAGTTATATGGTGTCAATGGGGCACAATATCAAGCAGTACTTAGTCTTTATTTGTAAGTCAGCAGTTAGAATTGAAGGAAGTACTGGAAGATGGTTAATATTAAATCTGGTGTGAGACAAGGATGTACGTTATCCTCTCTGTTATTCATTATCTATATGGATCATATTATGAAGGAAAGTGGTATTAAACATGATATCAAAATTGGAGATGTTAATGTCATCTCTTTGCATTATGCTGACATGTTATACTTCTAAATAAATCCCCTACAAGTCTGCAAGATTCCCTGGCTAAATTGAATAACTGTTGTAATAGATATAGTATGAAGGTCAGCAGTACACAGACAATAGGCAGAATCGTTGAAAATGTCAACTGCGTTGTGAACGGAGAATCTGTGGAGCAAGTAAAACATTTCAGCTACTTTAGGCATGATTTTTAGTGAAGATGGTAAATTAAATATGGGAATAGACAACAGAATCAACAAAGCAGGTATGGTAGGAAGTCAATTGAATAAATTCATATGGAATAAGAGAAAAATTAGTCGGAACACTAAATTAGTTGTATACAAGACAATGTTCAAACCAGTTTTAACTTATGGATCTCAGAGCTGGCTTAGAAATAAAACATTTGACTGAAGACTAGAGACCGCAAATATGAGACTCCTGAGAAAGATTAGAGGCTTGAACAGATGGCATTAATGGTAATATCATATTAAAAATGAGGATATTAGGAAAGAACTTGATGTTGTCAGCATCCAGGAATGCATTAACAGAGCTAATCTCAGGTGGTATGGTCGCTTAAACAGAATGGGTGAGGAAAGATTAGCAAAACAAGTGTTCTCTGCCAGGTTGAACAGAGAACCTGTGGAGCAAGTAAAACATTTCAGCTACTTAGGCACGATTTTTAGTGAAGATGGTAAATTAAATATGGAAATAGACAACAGACTCAATAAAGCTGGTATAGTAGGAAGTAAATTGAATAAATTCATATGGAATAAGAGAGAAATTAGTTGGAACACTAAATTAGCTTTACACAAGACAGTGTTCAAACCAGTTTTACCTTATGGATCTGAGAGCTGGGTCAGAAGAAAAACATTTGACTGAAGACTAGAGACTGCAAATATGAGAATCCTGAGAAAGATTAGAGGCATGAACAGATGGCATCAATGGCAATATCATGTTAAAAATGAGGATATTAGGAAAGAACTTGACATTGTCAGCATCCAGGAATGCATTAGCAGAGCTAATCTCAAGTCACTTAAACAGAATGGATGAGGAAAGATTAGCAAAACAAGTGCTCTCTGCCAGGTTGGCAGGAAAACGACCCAGAGGAATACCAAGATATAGGTGAATTGATACGGTACAAAGTGCCTTAGATGATAGAAATATAAGATCTGATAATGTTGGAGTCTTGACAAGTAACAGACTGATTTGGAGGAAAATTGTAGATAGGAAGTTAGTAATGATGTAATTTTTTCATGTAGTACTATCATATCCTGTACACCCCTTGAGGTTACATGACAGGAATTTGATGATGATGATGTCATTGACCAGTTACTTAATGGTACATGAATTCTTTCTAGATTTGAGCAACTTCTAATTATATTTCTTTCTTTCTCTCATCCAGTTTGATATTATTTAGAAGATAATATATAGGAATATATAGCTGAAATTTACTTCATTTTTGCAGAAAAACTATGTAAATCACTACATTGTGTTACCAATTCAGAAAGTTCATGATCTCCTAGGCATCATTCATGATCCCACAAGAGATTATTTTCCATTTCCAGGACTACAAATATTGTTTGTTATAGTGGATGGTTTACTATAATGAATTTCCTTTATAATGGCATTGTCTATGGGAACATTTTGGTAGTTTGCTGTAATAGTGTTTGCATGATGAGAGTTGACTATATAATGTATAACAGTTCCAGGACATAGGTGAAGATTTACATTTTTATATTCTTATAGCAGAATTGCATATTAGATTACTGCTTGGTAAGATTATTCAAAACATTTAGGAGTTAGATATACTATAAAAACCTTACATTTTTTTAAAACTTAGTTTAATTGTTTTGGCTAAATTAATTGTGTATAATACTTTACTAATTATAACTTTATTTTGTAGGAGGATGTAAAAACACTTTGCACTTATGTTGTAGAAAGGTTTGGTAAGTCACTGGATAAAGTAGATTATGTACAGACCTTCAGATCACTAAGGCTACGGTATGAACAACATCAAGATAGGATAAAAGACCGTTCTTCAATGGACAGGTAATGGTTCACTTCTTTCATTTCAGCAGTATTTGTAGGTTTCAATTGTAAATACTGTATATAGGTGAATCGGCTTTTATTTGTGAGCCATTTAGTTTAGTCATCTTGTTTGATTCAGTTACGTAATTTTTAGTCCCTGTATGGATTTTAAAATTTGAATTTTCATAGTTTGTGATCCTGGTGTTTATTTAATCCTTTAATCATAAGCACCATTCCATGGAAAGAACAGAATAAAAATCAAATAGTAAGTTGGCTGAATCTACTTGAATTAACTTCTGATATTCTGGAAGTATATATATAATAAAAATATACAAATATTGTAATACATAAATAATCAAAATACACTGGAAGGATGATAATTATCAATAAATTTTTGAATAGTAGTTTTGTTGTATCCATTACATTTCAGATTGCTTTTAATTTTATTCAGTTCATCTAACAAAAGGGGATCAGATTGTATGAGTTCTATGTATAAGACTCTTGCCCATCTTCTGTGATGAATGATGGTAGGAAGTTGAGTGAATGTATCTGCCAGTAAAGCTTGGCTTATGATAAACTGAAAATTTAACATGACCTCTGGGATTATGAATAATTAAAGTATCCAGAAAGGATAATTGGTTATTGGACTCACCTTCAATAGTGAACTTGATACGAGAGGACAAGGAGTTTATTTTCTCTAGGAACTGAAGTAATCCTGAATCAATGTGGGACCAGATCGCAAAATATCATCAATAAAATGTAACCATATAAATGGCTCAAAAAATGAAGATTTTTTAAAAAAACTTGTCAAGCTGTTTTATGTGATTCTGATTGGATCAGTTATAACGTAACACTGTGATAGGAACTGTTTTGAGGTACACGACAAACATCATAACGTAATGTAATCTAATTTTGTAATGCTGATATGCAATTTATTTTTTTATATTTTAATTCTGGTCTGATATGATATATAATTTATTTATTTATATAGAAGTCTGTTGTAATTCTGATTAGGTAAAGGGTATATTTATAAAGATATATATTTAGATCTGTTATTTGGAGTTTTCATAACGTTGTGCAAAGGCTGAAGGAATGTAGTATCAAAGAGTTCTTTTTTTTACATGATCCATAAAATAATCTGCTATGGCTGGTGAGATAGAACTGTCCATCACTGTTTCTTTTGTTTGGTTGAATAACTTATTATTCCACTTAAAATAGCCTGCATTGATGATGAATTTAACCAGGTGTTAGTAAGGTGGGGTGTCAGAGATCCCAAAGATACAGAAAGAAATAACTGTGACACCGCCACCTTACTAATGCCAGGTTAAATAAGGTAATATCTTCTGGAAAATCAGATTCTAAAAACCAAAGAGTCTCTTGTAATGTTATATTGGTGAAAATGAGACTGTATCAAAAGAAACCATAATCTTGTTATTGACAGATGTAGATCTTTTATTTTTGTCTTTAAAGTCCAAACTGTTTTAGATATAAGAGCTGGTGTGGCCTGTGAGATTCCGAAGATGATGATAGATGTTTCACAAAGTAGTAAGTGGGAGAGCCAATACAGTCTATATTGGGTTGCCATTCTTATATATTTTTGGAAGACCATGGAGAGGAGGCAGATGGGCATGATGAATTGTAGTTTCTCAATAGTAGTGACATCTCATGATTGTACATTGAATAATAATATGTTTAATTTATGGATTTGACTTTTTTTGGTCCCTGCTGATAACACTGTATGTTGACATCTCTCTCTCTCTTAGTAAGACATTAATTTTACAATTATATTCTATGGTATTCATTGACAACAATGGCATTACCTTTGTCAGCCTTCATGATGATAATATTGGCGTTCTAGTGAAGGGAATGTAGTGCTTGCACTTCTGAGAAGGATATATCAAAGGAGGTGGTTTTGCTCTGTACAGAATTTGGGCAGTGTCCAAACATATTCGGATACCTTTTTCTACATTTGCCATGATTTGTAAGTATGGTATACGTCAAGGGGATAAAGCAAAATCAGGGACCTTTAGACAAAACATTTAGTTCATTTGTTAGTGGTCTTTTGTTCAAATTTATAGTCCAGCTGTTGTGGCTACACTCAGTTATTTGTTGAATACTACGACAGTTTATTCCTTCTAATATTTCAAATTTCATCCAAACCTGAACCAATCAGACTGCATGCCAATATCCAAGTTTTGGGATGTGATCACTATTAACTGTTCATAGGTTTTTTTTTAGCTATGAAACTTTTTTAGATTTGATCCTTTGAACTCTAATAGTGTAACATCATGTACTCCTACTGCAACTGAGATATGTGCTATAACATGCACATGAATTATGTCTCATTATTGTGATTCATCTTTTGAATGTAGTGAATGATTCATCTCCCTGACGATGTCCACGTAATGTTGGAGGAAATATATTGGAGTTTTTAAATAAACTTCTATATAATTTCCACTACTTGTGCAAGCTGTAAAGTTACTTTATAATGTCGAGTGCACATGTTCCATTAAAAGTATTAATTACAGTATCTTAATTTCTATTCGGTACAAAGTGCCTTAGACGATAGAAATATAAGATTTGATAATGTTGGAGTCTTGACAAGTAACAGACTGATTTGGATGAAAATTGTAGATAGGAAGTTAGTAATGATGTAAATCTTTCATGAGTACTATCATATCATAGGGTACATGGCAGGAATTTGATGATGATGATGATAATTTCTATTTCTTTGTTTTCTCTAATCTTATATACCTCAGTTGTATAAATTCATCTTAGCAGCTATTATTTGTGTTTTCTTCTCTATCTCCCTTCTAATTGTCCCTATTGCACAATCATATATTAATGTGCACTGAAAGGTACTATACTATTGAATTTTGTTTCTTTTTGTCCAGTGCACATACTAGGTTTATTCTATTTTGTGATATTCAGCTGTTTGATACCAATATCATAAGCTAAATATTTGTGTGTATTGATAAAGGTGTCTCACCTTATAATCAAAATACTCTTGATTAGAGATAGATGTTGACAGTTTTTCCACTTGGTTATACAATAAATTAAGTTATTCATCTGACTCCCTACCATACTGTGTTTGCTCTATTGTCTTAGTTTCATATTTAATTTGCCATTTTCACTAAAAATTTATGCTTAAATAGATGAAATATTTTATTTGTTTTATAGGTTCTCCATCAAGAATGCAGCCAGTTTGCCATCTTTTTTTTTTTGTCGTTGTTGTTGTTCTTGGTCTTTTCCAAATTTGTAACAGATGTTATTCAGTTTAGTTAAAGAATCTGAAGACTTGCATTTGATTTGATGTATTGAGTAATCTCGTTATCTGAAATCTATGATGAAATATACTGAATACTCTTTGCAGAGAACTAAAATAGATATGAAGAAAGCCTTAAATGTTTTTTCATTTCAATTTTTTTTTGCATGTAATCATTTAAGATATTCAGTATATGTGACAGTCACTGCTACAATTTGAGCTGAATAATTACGCACTGTTGATTATTTTGTTTTATAAAGTAGGTTCCACAATAGTTCCTGCATGCTGATTCTGCAGATTGCATCCAGTTGTCATTAGTTTTACATAATGCTTGTCATTGACATTTACTTTGAGAACAATTTGAGAATAGAAGAATAGATCACATACATGGTAAGCATCTGATACAAAAGCCATGAAGAATCAGTATGATGTCAGTTTCTAAGAACATTGATTGTGATAGTTTGATTGAATCTCAGAAGAAGAAGTATGGCTTTGATTTGAACAAAATATTGTCCCCAACTTGTTGATAAAAATTCAGTCAAGTTGCAGAATGAGTTCAAAAATTCATTTCTTTAATTCTTTGTTCAGAAATACCTTTGATTATTTTCCTAAAATATCAGAGAAGTTAGGAAAGAACAAGGAAAAAAGGTTTTGACAAGAAAATGAAGAGAAGGATAGAAGGATGGATCATATCATAACTGCTGGATGTCACAACAGGAACCTCAAGAGTAATTGTCTGTAGTAGCTCACAAAAAGAAAGGCAAAACAAAGCTTTAAGACTAAATAACACAAAAAAAGTGAGAATGAATATTCATCCCCCCCCCCCCCAAAAAAAAAAAATTTTCTTTCAAAATATAATCATAAAAATGTTTAACACAAAATAATGAACTAAAACAAATTATATTTGTATAAATATATTTTTACACTCCCATTTGTAAAAATTCTTTATGATGGGAACATTTTCAAAATTAACATGGCTGAATTCACTTATTAGAATCAAAACAACTATTATTAATCTACTGCTATAACAAACATACATAAATTTTAGTGCTTGAATATGAAGAATTTTATTTAAAACCAGCATAACCTACAAGCAGTAAGTCATTTTTTTTAAATAAACGGTGCACGCTAAGCATTCTGATAATTTGAACTAAATGGTACAATAGTAAAAATGGATACTGAAAAAGTATAAGCAAATAATGCAGAAAATTTAAAAAGAAAGAAATTCAGTAATAGGGGGCATATTGCATCCAATGCCATGGGTTATGAATAAAACTTACAGCTAATGTCTGTCTGTCAATCATGAAAGTTGATTAGATGTTTTAAAGAAATAAGTAGTAGACATAATATACTTTAATTATGGCTAGCATAGATAAAGAAAATTAGAATTCATTAACTCCAATATAACTCATCCTTATGAGAACATCATCATGAACAGAAGTGAAGATCAATCAACAATATTCAAAATATGAGTCAAGGAGCATATGCTTCCTTTTTGTCTCAGCAGCCAGAGGTGAGTAAACAGGAATATAGTTCAAAAGGAAATGGTTAGCTTTTGTAATTTCAGTACAAAGATACATAACTATTATTACAAAAAAAATTATAAACAGTTATTTGCAATTACTTCTCAAAACTTTCAGACACTAATGCTGTCATCAGAACAATTAAGATGTGGATTATGATGTAAAGTTTCAAGAAACAGATGATAAAAGTGAGGTGTGAAGAATCTTGGTTTGATTCTAAAGAACTCTGTGTCTAGTGTCAATGGCATGATAAGCATGGGCAGAATAATCAGATTTCAAAAATTTGATATAGTCCTGGCATACCTGGATTCTAATCTCAGTAGAAGCTTGTCTTTCCAAAATAATGAAGTCAACATGAATAGGCACTATATTATAGATTATATTTACGAAAAATCTGTGCTATTTGTTTGATGTTCTTTTAAGGCAGGGTATGAAAACTCTTTTTACATCAGATTGTAGTCTGGTTGAGGGGTGACATCTACTGATAATTTCTGGATCGATACTTGATTATATCCATTAGTAGTCAAGATGATTTTTATTTTCTTTAATTCTTTCAAACAGAAGGAAATCAGAAGAACATGTATGAGCTTTTGAATATAAGAGAGTTTTGATAATGCCTGTTCTTCTGTGATGGATGTGGACCAGTGAAGGAATGTTTTCTGTAAACAGAAAACTGAATACTGCTGGAACTCTTGTTGCATTCACATTCAATAGTCAACTTGATAAGGGAATACATGAAGTTTATTTTATCCAGAAATCGTGGTAATTCTGTATCTAGGTGGGACAAAACTGCAAATATATCATTCATGAAGCAAAGCTAAAAAGAAGGTCGAAGGAAAATGATAACGAAGAGTTCACTCTCCAGATGTCATCATCAAATTCCTGTTATATACCTCATGGGTGTACAGGATAATTATGATAGTACTACATGAAAGGTTACACCATTACTAACTTCCAATCAACAATTTTTCCCTGAAATCAATCTGTTATCTGTCAAGACTCCAACATTATCTGAACTTATATTTCTGTGTTTTAATGTTTCTACCTATTTTCATTCTCATAATGAGAGTTCTGA
This sequence comes from Typopeltis vanoorti, assembly GCF_054136105.1. NCBI lineage: Eukaryota > Metazoa > Arthropoda > Arachnida > Uropygi > Thelyphonidae > Typopeltis > Typopeltis vanoorti. The sequence continues at coordinate 19,362,322 of NC_143558.1, forward strand.
GAATTTTTCTTAGCTGTTTCTCAAGTGTACTTGCATGAATCTTACCAGTAACACTCAGTAAGGAAATACCTCTAATTCTCATATTCAGCTTTATTTCCCTTTTTATAGATGGGTACTATGAGGGCTCTGTTCCAATCATCTGGAATTTGACCCTTTGACTGGGCCTTTTGAATTATGCAATGCAGCCAATTAAAACTTTTACATATTTGAGCATTTCTGGTTGAATTTCACCTACTCCAGCTGCCTTTCCACATTTCAGGTTTTTGATGACTTTTTCTACTTCAAGTATAGATAGGTATTCCTGACTGCATCCTTTTTGGGAGTTTTTTACCACCATGCTGACACTGCTTGTTTTATTTAGCAGTCTTTCAAAGTAATTATTCCAAGCATCTACAATATCTTCACTTTTCATGTCACCTTTATCATCTCAGATTCCTTTTACAGTACTTTTTTCCTCCATTTCTAAGCTTTTTTTCAATAGCCTCCAGAATATTTTGCCATTTTCCTGATATTTATTTTCTGTGTTCTTACCAAAGTCTTCCCACGACTTGTTTAGCTACTTTTACACAGTGTTTCGCTTTCTTACATTTTCTCTTTATTCTCTGAGCACAAGCTGTCTTACTTGCCTGGAACTTTTGATATGCTTTCTTCTTTTTCTTGAACTTCCAGTCCATCATGGAGTTTTGATTTTTCTATCCATAGACATTATTAGAAAATTATGTAATAATGTCTGTCTAGCAATCAATGTCTTCTTCAGGGTTTGGTTCTTGTTTTCAAACTCCTACATTTTTTCTTCAATAATGTTTGTGTGTCTAGTTCACCTCTGAAAGCTGCTTAACTTTGATTCGTTTTAAAACTTTCTTTTCAATATGAAATTCAAATTTTATCCTGCTCAAAACTAAATAGTGATCATTTCCTATTTCAAATCTTCTGTATACTCTTGAACCAGTGAAAAAACATCACTGTCAACAATAAGTATCACTTTCAGCGACACTTTTCTTATTTCTTGCATCTTCTCTCCATGTGAATTTGTGCACATTTTTATGTTGGAACATGGTATTAATCTAGGTCCTGAACAGAAATCTAGCAGGCATTTACCATTATTATTAGCTTTTCACCCAATTTTCCCAAAACATTCCTGTATGTTGTAATCATTTCCTACTCCTACTCTGCTGTTTAGATCTCCAACAAGGACTAACTTTTCCTTTTTCATTGTGTCATCTACCTTCTCTAATGCCTTAAAAATTCCTCCATTTCTTTCTTGTAGAACCTTCTCTGGGACCATAAGCACATATAAGTCTTATTGTCCAGTTCACCATTCTGATTCTTGTTCACATCACTCAACTTGATATTGCCTGCCATTCAAGAAGATTATTCCCATATTTATTGAGTACTATAGCTACTTCTTTTTTTCCCTGATTGTAATTGCCCGAATTTAACATTTTGTATTTTTTCCTTAGAAAGATCTCATCTGTTTCGGTCACACCTATTTTGTCGATCTGGTGCAGTATGGCGCAAAAAAATAAATAAATAAAACAAAATACTGAATAACTACTAATATAATGTGTGTACTGAAGGGTATCAAAGTTCAGTACTTTTTTTTTTTTGTGCCATACAGCATTTATCCAATTCTTCAGCTAGTTCCATTTCTTTTCCATTGATGCTTCTTACATTGATAGTACCAATCATGAACTCTGCCGATTTTGAGTTGGGATGTGTTCCAGGATTGGTTCCATGATAAAAACAACATGGGACTTGTTTAACAATTCGACACCCCAGCTGGCATGAAATTATGTCATGTTGTACCATCATTTTACGTTCTGGTTTAATCTCATAAGAATACAAATTGGTTGGCTAAATCCCAAATTGCCAGTCCATCCTCATTCATTCAGTACATGGGTAGATACCTAACAGGATGCACCATGAAAAGGTGAGGATTGGAGATTAGGTCAGAAGCCATGGTTGGTTTTCCACATTCCTTAAAAAGGCTACATGAAGGTCTCCTCCCAGTTATACAGCTTTAGCTCCAAAAATTAAGTTGATTTGTATCATAAATTTAAATTTTCAAGATTTAAAGCTCACTCATAATTAAATCAAGTCTGATTTTGAGTTGTAAATTATATGTACATGCATGATGTGTGCTTTATACATTTTAAGCTGAGAAAGTTTAATGTTAAGAAACTTTGACATTTTGTGCATTTATAGAAATAGAAAACTGAAATATTTGCAGTAAGGTTTTTTTTTTTTTTTTAGGTTCAGTCTGTGCATTTCTTACATTTTTACGTTAGTTATTATATTTATTATCACATTAACCACCTTACCGGCCGTTATGGATCAAATACGCATACGCTTCGTATCCATCATATATTTCATTGTTATAACAATGGTATTACAATTTTAATAAGCACTTCGCATCCATGATAACGTGAACGTCTATAGACGTCTTGGCCGGTAGCGTGGTTAATAGGAAGTAAGACAACCGTAAATGATATAAGTGATATGATGGAATATTATCATACATTCTCTACTCATAATATTAGTTAAAATTATATCAAATAACCATTGAATGCTAAAGCAGTTAAAATAAGAGAAGCACTCTTGAAATGTAGATATATTCATTCGTTACCTGTTTACAAATTTACTGAAGTTTCATATATACTTTTTTTTTATAGTGTGTCTCCAATTATGAGGAATAACCGTTTTCGTAGGGATCCTAGGCAGCTGGATGAAGATGAAGAAATGTGGTTTAATGAAGAGGAAGATGATATGGAAGATGGTGAACCCATAAGTGACTCACTCAATAAAAAATTAGATGATGAATTTGATCAAATTGGAAAAATTCTTGACAAACGAGGTAAGAGCATTATAGTTTGTACCATTTTGAAGATACTGTCACCCAAAAAAAAAAAATTTTTTTTTTTTCACTAAGAGTATTTTCTTGATAGGTATGTCTTATATACATATCAAAGAAGCAGTCTTATATATTCATATGTTTCTAAACATGAATTTATGCATCTCTTTATGATGAAATATTGCACTAATAATAATTAATCACTGACCAGAGCAGAAATTCAAATTTCTACCATTACTATAGCCCAGACCTTTTCTCTGAAATTTTCCAGAACTGTTCCCTAAAATAGCATTTATTCCTTAACCTCTGCTCTTAGATTAAATCCTGATTTCTGAGAAGTCTCACTCAATTGTATTTAGTAAATATTTTTTAATTACTAAAAAAAAAATTGCACATATAAATGTGATGATTTCATATTTTTCAAGAATACCTTGGATAGCACTGTAAGACAGCCTGTGCATAAAAACAGATTTCAGTGAATAAATTTCTGCCATGTGTAGAGCTAGATTAACAGAAAATGGTTGTTTGCATTTGTACCCAGTGTGATGAAGCATAGTATTTTTTCTCCATTCCATTTTCAAGTAATTTCCCAACTATTTGTCTTATTCAGCTCATAATTGGTCTGTATCCAACTTCTTATTCATCTTTGCCAAGTTTCTCTTCTAATGAACTTAAGAGATTCTCCAGAACTCCAGTGAGGCCAAGTCCAGGCTATAGAGCAAATGTTTCACTTCTTCAAATCAGATGAAGACTTTTATATCAGTGACATAAAAATCTGTTTTATATCCTCTTTTTGGATTGGAGATATCACAGTGGATTTGTTAGTTACTGAATGCCTCTTGTACATTATGTTGACTTTCTTTCAAATATCTCTGGATGATGTTAACCTGTCTGAGTTGGTTTTAAATAAAGATGTATTTTTTGTTTTAGAAATATTTCATATTTTACACCTGTGATGTATCATTTCTTTTAACAGAAAATTAAAATGCCATGAAAAGTCAAACCTTTAGATTGAATATGCAGAAATGGACAGTTTGATTTGATATTTCACAGGCAGTCATAATTACAGAACTAATTCAGTAACACTATTTTTTGTTTTTATGACTTTATAAAAATAAAATACAAAACTGGAATTACTTATAGAATGCATTTATTTTGTATGATTTTTTTTTTCCTCTCTCCCCTCATTCAGGTCGTGATTCTGAAGGAAAAGAGAATGTTAAAACAGTGCCCAACAGGCCATTTTCTCCCGTGATGAACAATAGGCGGAGTAATAGTCCAAACACTGCCCAGCCTTTAAGTCCTGCAGTAGAAGTAAAGTCACCGGCATTGACAAGAAAAGTAAATTTCTGTTATTAGCGTTATTCATTTTGATCATTTAGTGTGCTCACATACACAATAAAGTCTTTCTAGTGGTAATGCTCAGAATATCATGAAAATGTACTAATACTCTCAAATGACTTATATAATCAATCTAGATAACTTTCATATATATATAACATATACTATAGAATTACTACATAACAGAAGGATGCATGTTATACACTAGCATAAAATCATTGTCTTAGTGGCCTTGATCCCAAGAGAAATCAGAATGATATCTCATATATTTTGCAGCATGTAGACAGTTTATCTACATCCTTCACTTATATGGAAGCCTGGTTGGTTGATCATCTCATCTTCCTTTTACCTTGCAGTGTCGAGGGTTTATTAATCATCAGACCTCAAACCATTCACAGGATAAGGTGGTCAGCCCTACGCCCGGGTGTATCCTATGTCCTGTAGTGTTGAGTTCTCAAGGCCAGTTTGCTTGCTTTGCAGGATCAAAAACCTCAGGATAAACTGGGGAAAAAACCTTAATGTCCACGCCCATGCCCAGCTAACTTGGCTATGGCTGGGGAATATTCTTCAGCTCCTCATGTCACCGATGGGAATCGAACCTAGGACACTCCTTCCCCAGGCATATGGTTGTGAAGCGCACAGCCACGGCTAACAGTGCGGACCTGGTTGGTTGAGTGGTTAACATATCTGCTCTTCGATCATTAGGCTGCAGGCCCAAATCCTGCCATGGGCTTGGATGTTTGTAATTATCTTTAGGTATATGATGAATTTCATTGCCCAGTGTGAGACTACCTTGCTGCTTATTGGAGGCTTGAAAAAAGTCCCATGCTTGGTCTCTAGAACATGGTTTCTATAGTATGTGAAAATTAAAATTTAAAAAATCCAAAAAAAATTATCAAATGAATTTAAAAAATAAAACAATCCATTCATGGTACTGATGTACTATAGGCTTACAACCTTTTGTGAATTGGAGTCTCCTTAAAAAAAATAGATGTACCTTCACAAAAAAAAAAATAAAATGGGAGGTAGAGTCAAATATGATGACCTGGGAAGGTTGTGTAATAGGATAAAATTCTACCTGCATTGTACAATAGAATTTGATATTTTGCTGTTAAATTAACATGTCATTTGTAAAAATAGATACTAAAATGTTAATATCTAGAGTGGAATCACTTTAAAGGGAAAAGAAAAACATTAATCTGCACCAGAATTGCATATGAAGTGAGTAATATATAACTATTTCAAAATTTGATACAAAGTAACAGATTTGCAAATATAACTTTTCTGTATTTAAGGGTCAAAGCTGTATAAGTGAGAGGAGACCTCCACGTAGCCTTTAAAGGAATGCGGAGAACCAACCAGGACTTCTGAACTAATGTCCAATCCTCACCTCGTGGTGCACCCTGTTGGGTATCTACTTTGATACTGAATGAACGAGGATGGGCTGGCAATTTGGGATTTAGCCAATCAAATTGTATTCTTATTGGTTAAATCAAAATAAAAAAATGATCGTACAACATGACAAAATTTCATGCTGGCTGGGGCATTGCCCGGTTAAACAAGGCCCCTGTTGTTTTCGCCAGGGAACCAGGGCGAACAGCAAAAAGTCAGCTACTGGAACAAATCTGAAAACAAACCCCAACTCAACATCAGCAGATTTAAAGATCGGTACTATCAACGTAAGAAGCCTGAATGGCAAAGAAATGGAGCTAGCTGAGGAATTAGATAAGTACCAGATCGACATAATAGGGGTGACTGAAACAAAAAAGACCAAAACTGGTGAGATCTTTCTGAGCAATAAATACAAAATGTTATATTCAGGCAATGACAATCAAGGAAAAGAAGGAGTAGCCATAATATTCAACACAAAATACGAGGCTAATCTTCTTGAATGGCAGTCGGTCTCAAGTACAGTAATGTGGGCAAATATGAGAATGGGGAACTGGACAATGAGACTTATTTGTGCCTATGGTCCCACAGAAGGTTCTACTAAAGTAGAAGTGGAGGAATTTTTTGAAGCTTTAGAAAAAGCAACTGACACAATGAAAAAGGAAAAGTTAGTCCTTGTTGGGGATCTAAATAGCAGAGTAGGAAATGATTGTGAGACATACAAAAATATTTTAGGAAAATTTGGAGAAAAGAGCAAAGCTAATAATAATGGCAAATATTTGTTGGATTTCTGCTCAGGACATGGACTGGTTATTACTAACACCATGTTCCAACATAAAAATGTGCACAAATTCACATGGAGAGAAGAGGCTAGAAATAAGAAAAGTCTCATTGACTATGTTATTGTTGATAGTGATGTTTTCTCCCTGGTGCAGGACACCAGAGTGTACAGAGGATTTGAAATTGGAAGTGATCACTATTTAGTCTTGAGCAGGATAAAATTGAATTTCATATTGAAAAGAATAACATGTAAGAAAGTTTTAAAGCGAATAAAAGTTGAGCAGCTCTCAGATGTAAACTGTAGACTAAAATACAGAAATATTATTGAAGAAAAAATGAAAGAGTTTGAGAACAGAAATCAAACCTTGGAGATTCAGTGGCAAGCCTTGAAGAAAGCCCTGATTGATTCAGCTAGAGAGGCATGTGGTGAAGTTGTCTGCAAGGATAGAAAAATTAGAATCCATGATGGACACAGGAAGTTAAAGAGGCATTGAAGGAAAAGAAGAAAGCATATCAAAAGTTCCTGGCAAATAAGTCAGCTTGTGCTCTTAGAGACAAATGCAAGAATGCTAAACACTGTAAAATTAGCTAAACAAAAGTCATGGGAAGACTTTGGCAAGAATATAGAAAATAATTATCAAGAAGGTGGCAAAATATTCTGGAAGTTGTTGAAGAAGCTTAGGAATGGAGGAAAGAGTGCTGTAAAAGGAGTTAGAGATGATAAATGTGACATGAAAACGGGAGAAAAAGATATCCTTGAAGTATGGAGTAATTACTTTGATAAACTGCTAAATGAAACAAGCAGAGTGGCAAAAAACAATGACCAGGCATGCAGTCAGGAATACATATCCATACTTGAAGTAGAAAAAGCCATCAAAGGCTTGAAATGTGGAAAGGCAGCAGGAGTAGATGATATTTGACCAGAAATGCTGAAGTATGATGGTATAAGAGTCTTACAGTGGCTGCACTGCATAGTTCAGAAAGCCTGGACAAAGGGACGAATTCCCAATGATTGGAGTAGAGCTCTCATAGTACCCATATATAAAAAGGGAAATAAAACTGAATGTGAGAATTACAGAAGTATTTCCCTGCTAAGTGTTCCTGGCAAGATCTATGCAAGTATACTTGAGAAACGATTGAGAAGAATTGTGGAAGAACAAGCTGGATTCAGGCCAAATAGAGGCTGTCAGGATCAGATCTTCACTTTATGACAAATAAGATAAAGCATGGGAATATAACAAAGATCTGTATTTAAGTTTTGCCGATTTGGAAAAGGCATATGACAAGGTGCCAAGAGAGAAGTTATTCAATACTCTACAGTTATATGGTGTCAATGGGACATTATATAAAGCAATACTTAGTCTTTATTTGAGCTGTAAGTCAGCAGTTAGAATTGAAGGAAGTACAGGATGATGGTTTAATGGTAAATCTGGTGTGAGACAAGATGTACATTATCCCCTCTGTTATTCATTATCTATATGGATCACATTATGAAGGAAAGTGGTATTAAACATGATATCAAAATTGGAGATGTTAATGTCAGCTCTTTGCTTTATGCAGATGATGTTATACTTCTAAATAAATTTGCTACAAGTCTGCAAAATTCTATGACTAAATTGAATAACTGTTGTAATAGATATGGTATGAAGGTCAGCAAGAAAAAGACAATGAAAATAGGCAGTATCATTGAAAATATCAACTGTATTGTGAATGGAGAACCTGTGGAACAAGTAAAACATTTCAGCTACTTAGGCACAATTTTTAGTGAAGATGGTAAACTAAATATAGAAATAGACAACAGAATCAGCAAAGCTGGTATGGTGGGAAGTCAATTGAATAAATTCTTATGGAATAAGAGAGAAATTAGTCGGAACACTAAATTAGCTGTATACAAGACAGTGTTCAAACAAGTTTTAACTTATAGATCTGAGAACTGGATCAGAAGTAAAACACTTGACCAAAGACTAGAGACCGCAGATATGAGAGTCCTGAGAAAGATTAGAGGTATCATCAATGGCAATATCATATTAAAAACGAGGATATTAGGAAAAAACTTGACATTGTCGGCATCCAGGAATGCGTTAGCAGAGCTAATCTCAGGTGGTATGGTCACTTAAATAGAATGAGAGAGAAAAGATTAGCAAAACAAGTGTTCTCTGCCAGGTTGATAGGAAAACGACCCAGAGGAAGACCAAGATATAGGTGGATTGATACGGTACAAATTGCATTAGACGATAGAAATATAAGATCTGATAATGTTGGATTCTTGACAAGTAACAGACTGATTTGGAAGAAAATTGTAGATAGGAAGTTAGTAATGATGTGATTTTTTCATGTAGTACTATCATATCCTGTACACCCCTTAAGGGTACATGCAGGAATTTGATGATGATGATGTACAAGATGCTCAGGTGGAATAATGGCAGAACCAAACAGAAATTTGAGGACTGATTCTTTAGTTGATTTTAAGCAAAGATTATGACAACATCAATCTAATTCTGGACTCTTTTTTGAAATTTGGCTGCTTGTTGATATACAGTGGAACCTCGGTTGTCTAACGACTCTGATCTCGAACAAATTGGTTCCCGAACAGACAAACTGAGAACTGCGGGCTGAGATGTTAGGCTGGAGGGCATCAGTTACGCAGCAGCATCTGCTCAGTGTGAACACCTGCTTGAATTTGCAGTGCGTTTTCTTGATTTTCTTTGTGTTTTGTTGTTTTTCTGTAAATTACAACTCTCCTCCGTATAGTTAAAGTGAAGTTAAATTTTCGTCTATTTTATCTATTCATTGTGTTTATTCTTTTTGTGTAAGATTTTATACATTTTCATTGATTTTGTATACGATTTTATACTTGAAGTACTGTTTGAAAGGTTTAAATAAGCAATCATCTGGAGTTCGGGAATGGATTAATCCATTTTACATTAATTCTTATGGGAAAATGATTTCAGTTTTCGAACAAATCGGTTCCCGAACAGCCTTCAGGAATGAATTATGTTCGACAACCGAGATTCCACTGTATATATTAAATGAATCACCAAGCTAACCCTTTGAACTAAGAAATACCTATAAATAGATAATTACCATTATTTTGCCCTTTTGTCCAAATTTTCCCATTGTGTCTATATATGTCAAGGTTAATTTCCTGCTCTGTATGTTTAAGTGTACAACAAGAATGAGCCTCTCGGATTTCCTCTGTTTCTTCTCTACTAGAACCTTCTTTGGTATCATAGTACAAGTGTAAATCTCATAGAGTTTTTAATCTATCTGCATCGTTCTACTGGAAATTGCCTAACATTCAAACATCTTCACGTTTAGTGTTGAATACCATTGCTCTTCCTTCCTTTCCCTAATCACTACTTTCACCCCATTTTTTGCCTTGTTAACACCAGTTATATTAACATGGTACTTCTGTAATTCCTCTACTCTACTAGAACCTTCTTTGGTATCATCTTCTCATCTCATCTTCCTTATACCCTCTTTTACCTTGCGGCGTCGAGGGTCCATTGATCATCGGACCTCACTCCGTTTACAGGATAAGGTGGTCAGCCCTATGCCCCGGTGTATCCTATGGCCTGTAGTGTTGAGTTCTCAAGGCCAGTTTGCCTGCTTTGCGGGATGAAAAACCCCAGAATAAACTGGGGGAAAAACCCTGCTGTTCACGCCCAAGACTGGCTAACTTGGCTATGGCTGAGGAAGATCCTTCAGCTCCTCACGTCACCGACGGGAATCGAACCTAGGACACTCCTTCCCCAGGAATATGGTTGCGAAGTGCATAGCCACTAGGCTAACCGCGCGGACCCTGTTTGGTATCATAGTACAAGTAAATCTTATGTTTTTTTTATTTTTCCCTTTAAATCTGTCTGCATCACTCTACTAGAAATTGCCTATAATTCAAACATCTTCATTTTTAGTGTTAATAATTTAGCTATTCATTCCTTTTCATAATGACTACTTCTCACCATATTTTTTGTCATGTTAACACCAGTTATATCAACATGGTACGTCTGTAATTCCTCTACTAGCTTTACCCTCTTTTCTACTGATGATTATGGTAAAAACATTAGGGACTTTGTTTAACCGGATAACTCCCCGGCAAGCTTAACATTTGATTATGTTGTATCATCTTTGTGCATGATTTAAGCTAAATAGAATATAAATTTTTGAGTCATAAACTACCAGCCCATCTTAGTTGGTTCAATATCTGGCTGGTTATACCTAGTAATCGATTACACCATGGTAGCTGAGGATTGGACATTGGGTCAGAACCTCCACTAAGTCCTTTCCATTTCTTATGAGACGTGGAGTCTCTCCCACTGATCTAGCATTGCAACCAACCCCATTTATGTGGGATTTTTAAATGATAAATACAGTTTGTAATGAAACATCTAATACAGGGGGCTGATATTCAGTTTTGGAGATCTCTTGATTCTCTTTTAATTTGTGAGGGGTGTTAATCTTTTCATTCTAGTAGAATTATACCAGTTTGCTGATGTTTAATATGAGGTCCAGTATTGTATTTTTGACTTCAGTAGCTTTGGTTATTGTTTTTACAGTGCTATATTTTAAAGTGTGGTATTTTTAGTGCCTGATGTTTCTTATAGACTGAGTAAAAAAAGTAAGCTACCTGGAAGCCTCTTTGGCTGAAATATATGGAAAAAGTAAACATGGTTATTTTGCTATTTTAAAGAAGAAATTTAATTCTAGGACTAAACTGGTTCATGTGCATTAAAAGTAAGGAAGCAGTTTATTTTGCAGATTATGTATTTCAGAGGCATATTTTGGATAAATTGAATAATTGTTTAATTTCCATCTACTTTTGATGGAGATTAAACTAATTTTATTATTAATTTGACTTTCACTATAATAAACAGTTATATCAAGTTCACCCATTGCATCAATCTACCAAAAACTTTTTTAAATAACGAAACCTGTGGTGCGTTCATAATTAGAAGAAAAAACACACGTATAAACCACAGTGAAAATTATTTAATTGTAAATATTTCATCCTAAGTATCTTAGGACATCATCAGTACAGTATTTAAACATAAATTAGGAATAACATACAGTTAGGGCGCATGATTACAATAGAATCTCATGAAAAACGTGCATAACGTGCTAAAGTAGTACAAAAAAAAAAAAAAACATTAATTATTTAACAGTTTTGTATGATAATTTCCCATACTTTAGGAATAGTAAGAACGTCGTTGTGGTTTAGGTTTGGTCTGTGTAGTAGGGCTTCAGAACTTTCTTTGTATAAACGTTCATGTTTAAATATAGATCTATGTAAAAGTTTAGCCTTTTCCCAATGGATCCTATGGTTTGGATTTTCAATTCCGTGTTGAGAGAGGCCAGATTTCTGCGGTTTAAGAAGACGAATGTGGTCTTGATGTTCCGAGATGCGTTTCTGAACAGACCTACCTGTCTGTCCAAAGTAAGATAATTTGCATGAGCATGGAATCTCATAAACACCAGGTAACATCAAGGGTGAGAATTTGTCCTTAGGAGAAGGTAATAAGTTGTAAATTTGGTTGATAGGTTTGTAAGTAGTGGCAAAATTGTATTTCTTCATAATTTTAGAAAGACGTTCTGAGATGCCTTGAAATACCACTGTGGTTCTTGATATACCAATTCATATGACCGAAAAATTAATTTACTTCTTCGAGATCATAATACTTACTCCAAATTGGATTTTGATCCTACGAATCGTCAACTCAGAAAATTAAATAAGCTACTTAATGAAACTTCCTCCTTAGATGAAGAAACAATCAAAAAAACTTAAGACATACCATGCAAGACCTCCTAGAATTTATGGCTTACCTAAGCTACATAAAACTAATGTTCCACTTAGACCTGTTGTAGACTGTATCGGCTGTCCAACGTACAAGTTATCAAGATTCTTATCTAACCTTCTCCGCCCTCACATAGGCCACTCAGTCTCTTCAATCAAAAATTCTACTGAATTTCACACAAAAATTAAAGACATTCAACTATCAAAAACTGACTTGTTAATCAGCTTCGACATTGTCTCCCTCTTCACTAACATTCCCCATAAAGAAACAATAGAATTACTAACTCAAAAATTTCCGTCTGATATAGTTGAATTGTTCAAGTTTGTTATTGCATCAGGTTACTTCACCTGGAAAGGTCAAATTTACAAGCAAGAGGAAGGAACAGCAATGGGATCTCCTTTATCACCAAACCTAGCAAATTTGTTTCTAGAACACCTTGAGGAAAAAATATTCACTTTTGAACCCAAACCAAAAATTTGGCTAAGATATGTCGATGACGTATTTGCAGTATGGAATCATCCCGAACCTGAATTACAACTGTTTCTAGATAAAATTAACCTCCTTCATCATCGCATCAACTTTACGTTAGAAAAAGAATCTCCACAGGGTATCTCTTTTTTGGATTTACACATCAAAAGAAAAGCAGACGGTTCCATCGCCACTTCCGTCTTTCGCAAGCCTACATTCTCAGGTCGCTACATTCACAATTCTTCTGCTCATCATCCATCTCAGAAATCTGGCATTATTAAATCACTAGTTTCCAGAGCACACAAATTCTGCTCCTCTGAAGAATCTTTAAACCAGGAATTAGAAGTTATCAAAAATACAGCCATCCTAAATGGATATAATCCCAAAACAACTCAAAAAATCATCAGTCACTTCTGCATACATCAAACCAGACAGGAAGAAGTGCATAGGATTCCCATACCTTACGTTAAAGGCATCTCAGAACGTCTTTCTAAAATTATGAAGAAATACAATTTTGCCACTACTTACAAACCTATCAACCAAATTTACAACTTATTACCTTCTCCTAAGGACAAATTCTCACCCTTGATGTTACCTGGTGTTTATGAGATTCCATGCTCATGCAAATTATCTTACTTTGGGCAGACAGGTAGGTCTGTTCAGAAACGCATCTCGGAACATCAAGACCACATTCGTCTTCTTAAACCGCAGAAATCTGGCCTCTCTCAACACGGAATTGAAAATCCAAACCATAGGATCCATTGGGAAAAGGCTAAACTTTTACATAGATCTATATTTAAACATGAACGTTTATACAAAGAAAGTTCTGAAGCCCTACTACACAGACCAAACCTAAACCGCAACGACGTTCTTACTATTCCTAAAGTATGGGAAATTATCATACAAAACTGTGTTAAATAATTAACGTTTTTTTTTTTTTTTTTTTTTTTTTTTTTTGTACTACTTTAGCACGTTTTCATGAGATTCTATTGTAATCATGCGCCCTAACTGTATGTTATTCCTAATTTATGTTTAAATACTGTACTGATGATGTCCTAAGATACTTAGGATGAAATATTTACAATTAAATAATTTTCACTGTGGTTTATACGTGTGTTTTTTCTTCTAATCTACCAAAAAGTTCCACCAAAGTCTCAAAGGTACAATGTTATAGTAAAATAATTTACTATAACAAACTATTCCTAAGTCCCAGCAAGTCTGATACAATCAGAGTCATCTATATATGTATCCCATTATGTTTTAAAGAACTATTTATAAATAATGTATGTATATCAAATCCATTATAACACAACTCACTCACTATAATAAACAGTTTGAAAAGTCTCAACCAAAGTCCTATAAGCATAATGCTGTTCTAAAGGAAATTCATTCTAGCAATAAATTTGCTATAGTAAAAAAGTTGCAAATACATAATATTAGCATTAATTGGGAAAATTAATGAAATATCCATTAGTGTAACTTTTATTATTTATCTGTATCTAAATATTAAGTAAAAACTATTTCAATGTGTAATATAATGTGAACTACTTTTGTTCTAAGTGCATTTTGCCATTTGATTTAAAAATCTGCAACTTTAAATGTCATAATTATTGTGTAAATATTTATACTAATTTGTTTTTTAATTTTTGTAGGGTGGTCTAGTAGATTATCCTGATGAAGATTCAGAGGAAGAGGAAGAAGAGGATGACACATCCAGTCTGCCTGCTTCCAAACGCCCACGGTTAACTTCATAGCATTGTAAATTGTGGCCATTTACATGGTGAACACTGTGGTACAGCCTAATGGTATGGAGTATCTAATGAAGCTGAAGACGTTGCAACATGTCATACCCAGTAATGGCTGTCCCTTGATAAGGCACCTGTTGCGTGTGTGTGCCATCTGCCAGCTTGTGCCTGATTTAGTGGTCTCCTGTAAATGAAATTAGTGGGGCCAAAGGCAATTTTGTGGTGACACCTAGTTCATCACAAGACTGTTTGTATAATACAAACTTGAAACTATGATCACCATTTTTTTACTCAGGTGCTGGTTCAACAAGGGAAGAACTTTCTGCATTTGCCATACACATGAAATGTGTATAGTTGGGGGACCCAGAAACTTTGTTCCTAATGTGTTTCATTTATTTTACTGATCTCGAGCATGTCAGAAAGGTGACTATCATTCTGACAAGCAGTATTATTTGTGTGCACGGAATTAACATCCTGGGTTTTCATGAACTATGTAAGGAAATTAATTTTAACACCGTGGTATGCATCCTGCAAGGAAGCTCATGTTATCCATATTACACTTTAGTAGCTGTTAATAGCTGCATTGAAGTCTGCCTACGTCTGTGGACACACACATACATAATCACACAATTTTATTTTATTTCTTCACTTCAACCTTCTTATTTGAAGATATAGGATGAGGACTGATCACTGTAGGATAGATTCTTCATTGCATATTCTAAAATTAAAATTTTGTTGTGCTAAGAGATTTCAGTGCAATGTCACCCTTTCCATTGTATAGAGGGAAGGAAGAAAGAGCTGGGACTTCAGAATGTGCAGAGTGAGGAATTTTCTGTATACCATTGTAAAAAAATGAAAATTTGTTCTACATATTTTTCTTTTATCCTTATGTATGTATGTATTATGTATGTATGTATGTTTGCATGTATGCATGCATGCATTTTATGTATGTGTGCATGTGAATGTGGATGTGAAAATGAGCAAAATATGAGGTGGGAAAGTGCTACCTCTCATAACTAAAATTTATTAGCCATGTCTTGTACACATTTGCAGGGAAATCTTACGCTATCTATAAAACTCAGCAAGATATTATTTTTATACACTACCCTACTGACTATAAATCTTCACTCTTCAACAGGGCAGAAAAATGATTCTGTTGCCAATCTTTTGTATGCACATGTGTATGTAGTCATAAGAACAGATCAGTGGAGCTCGCCAAGGAGATTGTAAAGAAAGGCTTTGATCCCTTTGTAGAACCAGACCCAGAGATTCTTAAATCATTTAACTCACTGGTTTCCATATTCATTATCTTCAACCCACTCAATAAGAAAAAAGAAAAGAAAAAATTGTCACTTTTAACATTTCAAATGATCATAAATATGAAACCCTTCATAAATGATCATGTCAGGTTTTGTAAAGTGAAAATATTGCCTAAAAGCAAATTCATAGTCCCAATGCTCTTAGAATGTATTGTCACGTTCAGGCATAGGGTTATTTGTGTATGTAGAATATTATCCATGGTGTTGTTCTTTTTATTAAAATAAAACTGGTTGTTTGACTAATGTAACAGGTAGACTGTGACATAAATGTGTGACACAACAGTGCCATGCGTCATTATTCTTGATGTTGTACTGTTGTTTGTTCTTCCACTATTGTCATGATTTTATAAGACAAAATATAAACGAGATGTCAATAGTAAAGCACAATATAATAAAACCTTGAAAGCTAACATACTGTTGTTTACATAATATTAATTTATTGATTTTCTATATTCAAGTTAAGAGAACCTGTTTTGTATTTTTAATTCCCTGTGATATCTTCAAGGAATCTGCTTGTTTATCCAAAATGATAGGTGGAATGCATATACACCTTTAAGCATTACGTTTATGTTTCCACTTGGTTACAATAAGCATTGTAAAGATATAGAGCTGAATATCAGTTTTGATATTTGTGGATTGTCATGGTTGGTAGGGGAGAGTATCGGGTGTATTTTAACAACAACAGGGGGGGGGGGAATCAAATATATTCATGATAAACTTAGTTTTTTTTTTTTTCTGAACATTTATAATGCCATTATTTTATTTCATTGGATATTTATTTTTGTTGGTATGGTTCACCTGTACATACATTTTTATTTGCATCTTGGTAAAATTCCACTTAAAAATTTGAGTACTTTTTGCATTTTAATCTGATATTACTATTTTCATACATGTTCAATACTTAGAAATTTCATTGAAAACAGTGATACAAGACAAGTGAATATTCTTATCCTCTTACATTGCATTAATTCCGATGTATTTCCTTATGATCGCATAAACACGTGACATTCATATTTCATGTTTGTGCTTATTATTTTTTTAAGTGACTCCTCATCCACAAGATATATATATATAAAAACAAACCTATAATACATTAATGTGGAAAGGCTAAGAATATTTTTATTTTTTACGTAGTGCAAAAACCCTACTCTAGAGACCAAACATGGAACTTTTCGAACTACCTCAGACCTACAGTAAATGGGATGGTGATCTAATGCCAGGCAATGCATCTCTCACCTAAGGACACTGAGAACCATCAATATCCATGGCAGGATTTAAACTCACTGGCTATTGGTTGGAGAGTGGATACACTAACCACTCAGCCAAATAGGCTGGCAATATATCACACTTCTAAAGAATTGGTGGCTTTTGGCAAGCAATGCCAAAGTCAAGAAAATTTCTGGCAAATGTGATGGTTGACAACAGTGATATCAATCTTCCCATCTTTTCTAAGTATCTTCACAAGAGTCATCAATTATAATTTTTTGGAAGTGATACATTGCTTGTCAAATCTGGTGCCAGCAATGCACCATCTAAGGTCTTTTGTGGAGGACGGACAAATGTCAAAGCAAGTAGCAATCTAAAAGTGGTATTAAATTCTTCAATTGTTGTTCTTCAATGCTAGTTCTCTAGCATTTGCTGTGGATGTTCCACAGTTGATCATTATCATCAGTGGGACGGTCTGGGTTTTGAACTCCTGGAGACTTTCTAATATTACATGTTGCCAGCCTGGTTGACCAAATAGATATCATTTCTTCTATCCAGTTAACAGACTATGGGTTCAAATCCCATCAATTAAAATGAATAAAGGAAGGAGGAGGAGGGAGGACTTGCAAAAATTCTACCAATAAAGAGTTTTATGCTTATGTTTGATTTTCAAGTCTTTTGGTTATGTTTGATTGCTTTCATCTGCATAGCGAAGTGTAGTTCTATGTGTAAACATAAATCAAGAAGGAAAGATGCTTTTGTCAGTACAAAAGTGGAACATACAACTTAACAGAAAAAATAATTCAACAAGGCATCATAACAGCTTAATAAAGTAACCGATAGTCAATAAATTCTTAAAGGTAAAAACAAAGTAGGGAGGGTTAGCAGATTAAAGTTTTTTTTCCTCATAAGTGAGATAAACATAGGCTATTAGCTTTTTCTATGAAGAATTTTTATTCTTCCATGGGACTGCGATTAATAGAGAAGGCATGTTCTGCAAAACCAGATTGTTGAGGTTCATTATACTTTGTGAAACATGCCATATCCACTAATATAGGCTTCCATGGAAGAACATAAAAATTCTGTTCCCACGGCTTTATAAAGCTGTGAAGCATATCATCTGAAACTTGAACATGGCTGATGGCCTATGTTTATCTCTCCCTATGGAAAATATTACTACTTCGATCTACTAATCTGTCCTAGTTTTTTTTAACTCTAGGAATTTGTTGACCATTTGTTTCCCTTTTAAAGCTGTTGTGACACTTCACTGATTACTGGACATTGAATTAGATCTTTATTGCATCTACATCCACAATATACTAGGTGTTCACTAGACATCCTCTTAATTGACTCAAATTTGACAGAAGAAGAGGACTTCTGGATCTATTTTTTTAACCTGTCCCATGTGTTCTCAGTGGGGTTCAGATCCAGGCTTTGTGGTGACCACAGAAGTCACTGTCATGCTCGCTGAACAATTCTTGTATGATGTACAGTAGCATTGCCTTGCAGGATGAACTTGGTCAGCAACGATGTTCAGATATTCCTTGGAGGGCACCCAACCTTCCAGCAATATCAGGGGACCTGTTCCATACCAACAGAACATGTTCCATAACATGACAACAACTTTCGAACCTTCAGTTTTGTTTACAAGGTATGCTTGGTTCATTGCTTCATGGGTCTCCTGCCTACCGTTAGTACACAAGGTGTACCGTGACTCGTTGCACCACATGACTTTTTTCCAGTCCTCCTAGTGTCCATTCATAGTATTTTTGACACCAACTATAGGCATATGACTACCAATACTGATCCTCTTCAATTCTCTGTGTATGTATAATTTAGTGAGATATGAGTCAGAAAAACCGCCTTCATTAAATGCTTTTGTCGATTGCTACCCACAGAAAGTTCTGTTTGTCTGTACAAGCCTTCTCAGATGATGGCAATCTCATTCCTAACCATTTAAGGACCAGTTACACCTCTTAGATAAGCAATGTGGGCTATTTTTCCACTGATTAAACACCTGGGGTATCTCACTTTTTGAGAACCCAGTCAGCTCTGATGTTGACAAAATCATGGCTCCAGCCAAATGGTCACCCACAATCTTTTAATTTATCACTTTTTTTTTTTTTATCAAACTGAGAATGATCCATTGTTTTTCCCATTGTGATCAACTATTGATGATTGCTGACCAGCAGCATTATTAAATAGCTGCTTAGGAAACATGGTGACCAAGTATTTTGCATATATGATGCATAAGTGACGTTTACATCTACATAAAGGTTTCTAATTCGGTAGCAGATATGTGTACTGATAATGCCTGTGATACGTAGGCTTCTGCATTCTTTATTCATTTTAATTGTCTGGTTACATCCCTATCTTGAAAAGGATAATGCCACCAATATCATGAATGAATGTGAATCTTCTCTAGAAACTAAACATGGAACTTTTTCAAGCCACTTCAGACCAACATTAAGCAGCGATTTCCAGATTATCTCACTCTTGACCTACCCATGGCATTGAAGTACTATAAGTTTATAGCCTTTCATGGATGGGATTTACATTATCTCTAATAGTGTAGAGATTTTAAAAAATTGAATTATCTTCTTTTATGCATATATTTTGTGCAGGTTGATAAAATAAATGTGGAATGTTTTAAGTTTCAGTGCTTGGTGCATTCCAGATTATACGTTTAATTTTTTTACCAGAAATTAACACTTAATCTGCACTGTGATTGTTGTCTTTTATTATTTTGCAGTTTTATTACCCCATAATGTTCGTTTAGAAAATACTCGCACTTTCAGTACTTCCATGCGTTTGTCCTTCGCAAATTGATAACCTTAACTTTGGCCAGCTTTTTTCAAAACATCTTATTTTCAATCATATGGATACTCCTAATTAGGTAGCTCAAGGTGTGAAACCAGTGAGGGAGGGATCCAGAATATCCATGTTTAAGTACCTTAAATTTCTTTTAATTTTCCAAAAATAGATTTTTTTTTTTGCCCTTCTGAGTCTGAAATTGATCCAAGATATCACCAACATTGCCCTTCCAGTTTGTAATTATTGAGGAAAATTTGTCTTTTGAAAATTCTGTAGAATGTTCTAGTGAGCATATATGCATAAAAAAATCCACATTTCTTACTGAACAAAAGGAATTTAAAAAAAAAATTATATTGGTAATCTGAACTGGAAAAAAATTGGTTCTTAAAAATATAAATTCATTCATTATTACTATGCAGTGTATAAATACCATGATGCAAAGTCCCTACTATTTAGTATTTATATATACAGTATATACTGTTGGACATATATGCACAAAAGAAAATACATTCATAGCCTACATTTCTTAACAAAAGAATTTTTAAAAAGTTATATTGGTGAGTTGAACTGGATTTTAAAAACATCTCCATAAGTTGCACTATTACTAAGCAATGCATAAATAACAAGATTCAAAGTCCTTAGTATTTATGTTCAGTAACTGCTCAGTTACACAACCACACTGGGGTAGCAGTTTGCCAGTCAATAAGTGATGGCAGTTACTTGATGCTTCCTAAAGTATTTGAATCCACTAATGCATCAATATTTGCATAGATGCTTTTTCAGTATGCCAGGTTTGCATGCTTCACAACTCAAAAATTTATCGGTTTCATGTAAACGTGTTGGGATTTATGTCTGTTAGCTGCACGTTTTCTCTGGTTAGTTTGCCTTGCTTTTGGAATGAATTTCTAGGTAGAAAGCTCATTTGCTTTCATTTGGAAAGTGCTTGGCAATCCTACAAGAAATTTCTGATTCTTTCCCAGAAGCCATTTCCAGTTGAGATACAGAAGCTTTTCAAATCGATATGTATATATATACTTTCGAGTTTGAAACAAAATGTGATGGCATTTCAGTCACCACCAGTAGCCAGGCATAGCTAAAGATTGGAAAACAAGCACTGCCATCTCTTGGTACCTAATAGGATATGTTATTGCTTTCCTGAGTTTCTGGTAGGAGGGAAAAAAAAAAAACTTGTCTTTTCCAGAGATTGAAGTATTGCACAAAATTCTTGGGAACTGGTCAAAGAAAGGCTTAGAAAAAGTTCCTGTGGTCAGCAGGAACTTTTTCTAAGCCTTCTTTGAAGTTAAGTGTATCTTGTGGCAGCTTCCACTGAGCTACACAGCCCATAAACAAAAAAAAATGTGTTTTGTATGAGTTCTGTATTCAAGATTTAAATATAAAATGATTATAAAATTAATACTCTATTTAAAGCTCACTTGTGAAAACTAAAATTGCAGAATTTCTAATCTAATAGAATAATGCTATTCCAGAAGAAAAATTCTGGTGTTTTCTCTCTCTCTCTCCATATGTTACAATGTTTTTTTCAGGTATTTAAAAAAATATATATATATAAATTGATGTTCCATTTGTTGTTCTATAAATATCAAAAGAATTGATTTTGATTTATTATTAATAAGAGGAAATAATGATGGCAACGAAGCCTAGTGATGACAGAGCACTCTGAACAGTCAACTGGCACTGACAATCCAACAGTGCTATCAAAGGTAACAGCCATATACTAGACATCACAGCCACCAAAAAAGGACTTCTCTGCAGTTTTTTTGCAGCTGGTCTGATAATGTAAAATTGAATCGACATAAACATCTTGTGATCCTGAACCAGCATTTTTTCTGTTTGCTGTACCCCCTTTCAATACAACTTCAATTTAGGAAAATTCACTGAAATCCTGGAGCAGCACCTTGTTGCTGTCAAAATTTTCTTTGATCAAATCAATTGAAACTAAACCAGAACAGATCCATGATCAGTGGCTTGAAAAATCATTTTCCACTGATACTAGCCAGTTCAATAAGCACACCACATCTGTGTGCTTATTACTTCTCCCAATGAGCAACATCCACCTAGTCATTCCAACCAAGAGTTGTCTGGCTTGCTACATAGGATGACCTCTGCCACTAATATGCCTCATTCCCTTGGTTGAATAATTGCCTTCCAGCACAAGTATATGCATTGAAAATGCACCAGAAGTAATCCTAACCAATATGGAAGCATATATTTCCCATTCCCCCAAGTAACCCTTGGTTCTCCAAAAGATGCTTTGAGGTTCTACAAATGAAGAGAGGCAACTGCCTATCATCAAGACCACTTTCCATTGCAGCTGCAAGAAAATCAATGCATCATGTTATAGCAGTGGGTGATGGTGCAATAGATGGCTCTATTGCATCATCACCCACAGAAAAACATCTCTTGGCATTATACTTTTTCCTCCAATATGATTTTGGTAACTGCGCCTTTCCAAACACTAAATATCTTGGTCTGACTTTCCATCAGAAATGTCCTGTCTAAATGATACCAATCCCAGTCCATACACTATTTCCCCCAATTGTATGCTGTCTTATTCCATTGGTATCTACCCTACACCTTGAAAATTAGCCCACATACAACCCATTCCTAAGAAGGGTGATAATTCCTTACCACTGAACTTTCTCACGTTATCTCCAAAGTAATAGAACCATCAACACTCCAATTGATTGAAGGTACTCTGGTAATGAACAATCACTATGGATTCTGCCAATGCCAAACAACAGAAATCTGCTCATCTATATATATATATATATATTACACATACAGGAATACCTCGATTATCGCGGTAACAATAACCGCGATAATCGGGATAAATAATAGGTGATCATTGCGGAGGATTTTTCAAATCTGTTAATTAAATTTTACATATCAAGTAAAAAAGAAATGTTAAGTAAAAAATGAAGGTTTATTTAGAAAAAAGATTATTCTTTAATCTTTATTTATATATAAGAAGTACATACAATTATTCTTTCTTGGATAAAAATTGGTGCAGAGTTGTCTGGTGGAATTTTTGCTTCGTATATTCGTATATATAAAACTCGGGAGCAACGGATGGAATTTTCTAATTCCTGACGAACTTTCAGTGATCGCTCGAGATTAGGATCGCCGTTCAAGATTTTTTTCTTCAACATTTTCAGCAATTCTAAACGTCTTTAAGGGTAAATTCCTTCGGTGCCAAGTCAATTTGTTCGTCATTATCGGTTTGAGCATCGTAAACACGTTCTCTCGCGAGGTTAAGTCTTCATCATCCAGCTCCTTATCATGTGACTGAAGCAGGTCCTGAACATCACCTTTTTCAATTTCTTTTAGTCCTAGATTGAAGCCAAGCTTAGTTATGTCATTGATAACACGGGTTACTTCATTTTCAAATCCTTTAAAATCATTTGCACAATGAGGAATAATCTTTTGCCACAAAGCTCTCAGGTTGCAAGACGTTACTTCACTCCATGCTTCCTTGACATTCTCAATGCAATTTTTGATATTGAATGCCTTCCAGAATTCTGTCAAAGTCATAGCTTCTTTTTCTGCAGTCTTTTCTATTGCTTGTGAAAAAGTTCTTCGTAGGTAATATGCCTTAAAGGATGCAATTACACCTTGATCCATTGGCTGGATGATGGAAGTGGTATTAGGTGGTAAATAAATAACTTTTCATTTTCGCACAAATCATTCAGTGCTGTTGGATGGCTAGGTACATTATCTAATATCAACAAGATTTAATGACTTGCAGTACCTTTCAGCTTCAGGACAAAAACAGTTTTTAAACCAATCCTCAAGAATAGTTTTCGTCATCCAAGCTTGTCTATTGAATCTCCAATGAACAGGGAGAAAATTTTTATCTAAACTTTTAACCGGCGAGGATTTTGTGAACGATAAAGAGGCTTCATCTTGTAATCTCCAGAAGCATTGCCACATAGTAAAAGTGTTACACGCTCCTTCGAAACCTTGTAGCCAGGCTGTGATTTTTCATTTTTTGCTGAAAATGTTTTAGTGGGCATTTTTTCCATAATAAGCCTCTTTCGTCAGCATTAAATATCTGATCATAGGTATAATTTCCTTCTTCAGTGATCTGTTGCAATTCACCAGGAAAAACTAGCTGCTGCTTTTTCATCGGCACTTGCAATTTCACCTTGTACACGAACACTATGAATGCTCGATCGCTTTTTGAACCGATCAAACCACCCTGAACTTGCAGAGAAAGTTTCTTCCACTACTGATGCTGAATCATTTTCGCTTTTTAAAGTTTCAAACAAATTCAATGCTTTTGTTTTTATAGTCATTTGACTAAGAGGAATTCTCTTTTGGTTACAATCTTCTATCCGCACTGGCAATAGCGTTTCCATTTCAATCATAAGATGGCTTCTGTTTCTCGTAGTTTTGGACACAGACGAGGTCGATGCACTTTGTCCTAGTTGCTTATAGTTTGCAGCGTGGTCTAAAATATGGCTAACAATTGATTCATTTAGACCGTACTCTCTTGCAATTTTGGCTTTGGTTATGCCTGCTTCATACTTATTTATCATATGCAACTTATCTTCTAAGCCGATCACTCTACGTTTCTTCTTGATAGCTGTAGACATGAAATCATTCTTGTTTTTTTTAGCATTCATTGTAGGGGTAAATAAGAAGAGAAATTAATATCCACATGTACTTCAGGCAAGAGCGGATAGTTACTGGTAAGTGGTGAAAAGGCGCCGTCGGAAAAAACGAAGCGGTACAAGAGAGTGATAAGTGGAGAGCGGCGACTCGAACTGGTTGCATATTTTGTGGGCTACATCTCGCGGCCGCGATAATTCGATTTTGGAGCGCAATAATTGGAATTTTGCCAAATTTCTCCATGGTATTCCTGTATATACTGTATATCATCCACCACTGGATAAGTACCATGGAGAAATTTGGCAAGTCTCGAGTGGTTGTACTTGTATATATCCAAGGCTTTCAATTTGGTCTGGCACAATGGTTTATTAACTCAAGCACTATGATTTCCGTTCTGTGACTCCTGCAGCTGGATTGCTAGCTTTCTCACTGAATGCACATGATAATGGACAATTCCTTAGCTTTGAACTATGTAACGTACTGAAATCCCACAATCCTTTCACTTACTCCCACTCTTCCCTTTATATATTGTAATGACCTGCTCCAGTTAACCACCATTTTTTTTCCCCACGGCATTACCTCCAAACATTGCTGGGCAGCAGGCTGAAGAATTAAAGCTTCCCTATTCTTGAGAAGTTTAACAGAACCTATATATATATATATATATATATATATATACACACATACAACATATTTATTAAGATACGATGTTTTTTTTCTTTAATGGCCTTTGCAGCTCAGTGGAAGGAACTTGCATCCTCTATTCTGAGACACCCAAAGATAGACGTAAGTTCAAGTGTAGCCGCCGAGTGGGGGGTACTTTTTCTAAGTCTATCTTCGACCAATTCCTGAGTTAGTCGATCTCTGGTACTGATAAGTAGGTTTTTTTCCCCCGGAAACGGGTTTTTCATCCCGTAAAGAACAAAATCGACCGTAGTGCCGACATTATTTCAGATAGTAACATATCCTGCTGGGGGAAGATACCAAGAGATGGGAGCACGTTTGCCTGTCTCTTCATTGATTCCCACATAAAATGAGGGATCATCTTGAGCCAGTTATCTCTGATTGGCTACCTGTGGAGATTGAACTGCCCATTCAGTCTACAAAAGCTAAGTAGGGTTAAAAGGCCTCGCCTATTCCCTATATAAGAGGAAAAAAAACATTAGCTGATTTTTTTAAACTGCTTCCGATTCTAAGGAAAGTCAAGTTTGTGTTTGTTGTAATGAAGCATAATAGTTTTATTCCATGTAATCCTGTGCAAGGTAACCAAGATAACCAAGACAAGGTCAGCTTGACCAGAGTAACCATAGTTGTGGCATGGGAATTTGTGTGTATTCATCTATACAGATTTTAGTACATCTACCAGTTTGACCAATATAATATACAGATAACCCTTGCTTAACGGTGTGAAATTAAATGCGGCAATCCCTTGATATACGCGGCAAGAGTTTTGATTAACGCGCCTTTAACCACGCTACCGGCAAAGACGTCTATAGACGTTCACGTTATCATGGATGCGAAGTGCTTATTAAAATTAAAACACCATTGTTACAACAATGAAATATATGATGGATACGAAGCGTATGCAGATGCGTATTTGATCCATAACGGCCGGTAAGGTGGTTAACCCTGCGGAGCTCGCAGCTGATATGACATACATGCGAAATGTTTAATATCAATATTCTTACGCAATTCAGTGTATAGCTTGGAGGTCATGAGTAGCTGTGCATTCATATGTTAGAATGATATTCCGCACTGTTTTTTGCTGTCAGTTTGGTTTAACACATTTATATAAAGGTTTGTGATATTTTACAGTAAATTGTATCTGAGAGCTACCGCGACCTCTGATGTCAGTATAGTATGGTTTAGTTTTTTTTTTTTTGATTCTTTGTTCAATAATTTCTAGATTGTAACTGAAAATAAATAAACCATCAGTATTTACTGAAATAGAGAGCCCAAGGCTTAATTATCATACATCTCCTCTAGGAGATGTGCTTTACATTATGGAAAATACTAAGGAAAGTGATCTGGAGCTTACTCCATCTTTAATACGAGTTGCATATGCTGAAACGTTTAGTTTCTATATATTCGGCTATGAAATAATGTTGGATTCAATATCACTTAATTTGTACCATCATGTAATTTGCAGTGGTTTTTCTTTGTTTTATTGCTTGTTTGCTGAAGAGTCATTTTGCTTGTTATCGTAGAATTTATGCCGATAAGAATTACAATTACTAATTACAAATCTTCAAGACGTCACACTTCAGCATGTTTGTAGGAAGAATTTTACATACCCTAGGTTCCTTATTATCGGTTGTAAAAGAATGAAATGATATCTTCAATATTATTTTATTGTCGTATGTTTACCCATACTTTCAGCTATTTCTGAACATATTCGCCTTCCAGGTCAATACATTTGTCATAATCCTTCACGCCATCGTCACTCTCGAATTGTTGAGCTGGTAAAATTGTTCGAGTGAAGAATGGAGAAAAAGATGAAAGATCACAGCTACCCCTATGTCTAGGAGACTTCCTAGTTAAACTGAAAAGTTGCATGTTTGAGCAGCAGTGTGGGATCATACATTGTGAATCAGACCCCCACATCTAAGGAGCTCGTATTTCGTTTCGTGTTGACCAGTTTTGATTCCAATAAGCCTCTTGGTCCTGGTGGCATTCCTCCACTTTTACTAAAAAGTTTGAACTTCAAAACGCACATCTGTCCTGCATCATCGCTTCAAGCTGTCATACTCCTCTGGAAGCAAGTATCTTATTCCCAAAAAAGGGAGATAAAAGTCAGCCATCAAACTATCTCCCCATTACTCTTGACTTCAATGTCCCAAAAATAATGGAAAAGATCGTTAATAGCCAACTGCTTCACTACTTGGATACCCATCAGTGTTACTTAGTGATCACTAATATGGATTCCACAATTCCCTTTTCACAGCAGACCTTGCTAACCTCACCCACCTTTGAATGCAAATCATGAAAAAGTTCAGAGAAACTCAAATGACTGCTGTTGATTCCAAGGCATTTGATCGAGTCTGGCATCATTGCCTCCTTACCAAGATACTATCCAATGGTGTTCCTCCCTCCTTTTATGAATGGATTGCCAGCTTTCCCTCTGCTCAGTCACTGCAGGTTATGGTAGATGGTTTCCTTTCATCAGATTTCTCAATACTTCAGGGCTCTGTATTGTCACCTAGACACGTCCTCCAATATATTAATGATTGGCGTTAGCTGATTTTTTTTTCTATCTGACATCCTGTCCACTTCATTATTATTAGTCTGGAGTCTCATCATGGGAGAGTCAAAATACCCATGATACAAATGCTATATCTCTCCTTGAATCCATTCACCATCAGGGAACTCGACCAATTCTGGCAGTCCAGTCCACTCACTCTCAACACAAAAATTTTGGTCTGCACACCCATACTAACCACACTCTTAAACAACTTCTACGGATAGTCCTACCTCTCTGACTATTTATTATATATTGAAAATTTTCACTTGCATCAATTTTATCAAACCACTTTAATATCTGAAAAGTTTCTATCATGTCTCGTTTTTCCTGCCTATCAAGTAAACTGTAACCTACAAACCTTCCACCTGTCTTCATAAGGAGTATTCCAGAGATCTATCATCATCTTGGTTATTCATTTGAATTTTTTTCAACCACCTCCTGGCCCCCAAGAAACCCAGTTGATCATATCTGTGTGCAATAGTCAAGATGTGGCCGAATCATAGCCTTATAAAGAGGGATAATAACTTCGTTATCTTTATTTGTTAGTGTGTTTTTCAACATCGAATTAATCCTTTGAACTATTTTATTTTTTTAAACCATCGGAACTTAAATTCTTTGTTCATCATTATTCCTAATCCCTAACTTCATCAATTTCCTGCAATCCAAGTGCATAGCCTTACATTTTGCAACATTAAATTGATAATCATAATAGTTGGCCCATAATGTCAATTTACTTAGGTTATTCTACAGGATATCTACATCACCTTTATCAACTATGGCTCTCTCTCTCTCCAGTTTTGCATCATCAACAAATAACTGAATATCCCCTCTTAAATCTTTCCCTATGTCATTGATATACAAATTGAACATTAGTGGCCCTAGTACTGAACCCTGAGGTATACTCCACTACTCACCATCATTCTCCTAGATTCCACTCCACTATACTCGCATACATATCAGTTTCACACGCGAGAGGTCTCAAGACCTTTGACATGATAGCGTAGATAAGTGAGGGATGGAAGAGAGGAATATGTTTTTTTTTAGAAAACCTGAAGGCTGTAGTCATGAGGAAAAGAGCAGAGGCATAGGGATGAAGGTAGCAGGAGGAGAAGTTTTGTTTTTATATAGTACATGAATTCAAAGGATCGATGCCCATAAAAATACTTGTAGACGATACACAATGCAGAACGAAACGTTTATGGGAAAGTTACTGGAGGGAGATGTCATCAATTAAGCGAACTTCTGACTTCTGTATATACAATCAAGAATTCTTAGGGAATTTTCAGCTGCACCATCTCAAATGTGGGAACAATATTCTAAGGTTGGGCAGAATTCACCTTTATAAATTGTCTTGAATGTTTTTGGAAAGGAAAAGAATACCAAGTTTTTGGAGCATGAAGATATGGATCTAAAGTTTTGATGCCAGGATAGATTTTATGTCAGAGTTAACCAAAGGAGAGAAAATTGGTCCTGGTTGGTGAGAGGAACATTATTAAAAGTGAGTGAGAGATGGGAATTTTTTTTCTAGATATATAATACAGCACTGCGTTTTGATGGCATTCAAATTCACCAGGTTATCTTCACCTCGCTCGAGAATAGCAAGGAGATCTTCAAGAGATTTATTAAAGAATATCTTGAAGCACAAGTTACCTAAGGACTACAACGTTTTGAACATGAAAAGAAGAGTGGAGAGCAATGTCATCAGCAAAGCTACA
Source organism: Typopeltis vanoorti (assembly GCF_054136105.1). Taxonomy (NCBI): domain Eukaryota; kingdom Metazoa; phylum Arthropoda; class Arachnida; order Uropygi; family Thelyphonidae; genus Typopeltis; species Typopeltis vanoorti. The sequence continues at coordinate 19,391,615 of NC_143558.1, forward strand.
GAAAACAGCAGTGGGTCTGGATGGCACATCAACTCGTGTACCTGTGAATGTGCAAGAGAATTGGCATTGCTTCTGATGAAGTTGTTCAATCTGTCTCAGCTGTAACAGGGTTCCAAGGGAGTGGAAAGAGGATATGATAGTACCATTGCATAAATATGGCTCCAAGGCAGAGGTAGCAAACTACAGAGCAATTAATATAACGGGAGTGTTTGTTAAAGTATTGGAAAAGTTGGTGAAAGGTAAAATACAACAGTGGATGGATAGGGATGCGATACTCTATAGTGGGCAGCATGGCTTTATAAAACGTGGGTCGCGTTTTAGTAACTTCAAAAATTTGTCTCATCTTACACACGATTTGCGATAGTGTTCCGTGATGATTTCGATTGTTCTCATCTCAGAAATGGTGAATCCTCTCATTCCCCTGGTCAAGCAAATCGGCAGTATTTAAATACCTTCATTCATTGAACACATCTTTCCTCAATTCTCTCTCTCTCTCTCTTGGTATTTGCTCCATGCACTTCACTAACGATGGCGAGCGTACAAACATCGACTGAGAATTAACAATATCCGTCGTATACTTAACTCCTGTGCAGGACCGTTGTTAGAGTATATATCGCCACTAAATTCAAGAAAATATATCAGATCAAAACAAACAAACAAACAAAAAATGGTGTTTTAATAGCTGAGATACAATTTTGCCTGTTTTTGCAGCCGAAATTGTATTTCACCAGTATATCAACCATGCCTAAGAATCGTCGCTTCGCCACTTGCTCTTCCGGTATGTGCTGTTGGAACTTAGTTTCTGGATGTAGCTAGCATAGGGTGTTTCATTTGTTTAGGAGAATGTCGCAATAAAAATGGTCTCCTCTATTTTGCTTGTTTCATACCGAAATTTATGCAAATTACACAATTTAATTTACAAACATTTGATTTTTGTAGATTTGGGATGATGTAGAGTTCTGTTAACGAGTAACTTGTGTTAGATATACTAGTTTATTTTTATCTTTAAGTCTAGATTAACCTGTCAACTATGCAGAAACAGTTACGTATCTAACTTTAATAGGTATTCTGAAGGCGATTTTAAATATAAATATTCCATTCAATGTTTGGTTTAACACACACACCAATAATTGTCCGCATGCTTTAGCAATTTACAATTGCTAATGCAGTCAAAGGTGGACATATCCTAATATCGGGTATGTCCATCTTTGGATTTCATCACCTCCTGCAACCTTTGAGGGAGACTTTCCACCAATGTGCAGCAGATATCAGGTGGAATTTTTCTCCATTCCTCCATCAGAACAGCACTGAGTTCAGCGACAGATCGATGACGTGCTGCTCTAGACCTCATTCGTAGATCCAATTCGTCCCAAAAGTGTTTGATGAGGCTGAGGTCAAGACTCCGCACAGGCCGGGACAATCGTTTAACACCAATTTGTTCATACCATTCCATAACAGCTGCAGCTTTGTGCCATTGTTATCTTAATAGTTACACAGGTCCGTTGCACAAAAACTTCACTGTATAGGCAGCACCTGATTATCTAGAATATCGAGGTACTGAGCTGCCTTCATGGAATCATGGATAACGACAAGTGGTCCCACTCCAAACCAACTGAATACACCCCACACGATTACTTCTCCACTACCAAACTTTATTGTGGACACAATACACTGTGGTAACAAGCATTCACCAGGCTTCTCCCACACCCTGACATCAGACTGGAAGCAGGTGAACCTTGATTTAATCACTCAAGAGTACCGTTTTCCACTGGTCAACTGTCCATTTCACATGCTCTTTGCACCAGACCAGACAAGCCACCTTGTTGTTGTGTTGTTTGTCTTGTGTGATGCTGCTGCTCGAACCCAGTAAATGGAGTTCTTTTCATACAGTACTAGTGCTCACCATGGTGTTACTGGCGCTCTGGAACTCATCACGAATGGTTTGTGCTGATTGTAGCCGGTTTTTGCGTGCCTCCCGTTTTAACACCCTTTTGTTTTAACTTTCCCTTTTAACTGTCCCTGTCAGTCATTTTCAGTGGCTAACTTGGGTGTTTTCCTGTACTAGTGATGCCAGAATGTCTCTATTTGTTGATCACATCACCGACCTTTGATTTTGGATGCTCCAGTTGAGCTGCAATGGCACCTATGGACATGCCACGAATATGACAGCCCACGATGACACCTATCTCGGTCACTGAGTTCAAGTCGTGTTGCCATACCACCTGTATTCAACTGCTACAATGAAATACAGTACTGCTTTCTACTATCTGTACACCAGTTTTTATGTTATTAACAAATATGAAATGTTCCATAATTTCAAATAACAGGGATGTTCAGACCATTATTTTTAGATATTGTGCATGTGTGTTTGCAATGCGGACATTGAAGGAATAAAATTTGCAGCCAAAAATTACCATCACTTATGCATGCCAGCAAATATAGATATACACCATATAAGCTTAATTTTGATTTTAATGGCAAAAAATGATAAATTTTAACTTGATTGTAAGCCGCTGGCAAAGAAGTTTTTAAATATCCAACAGTAAAAAAAATGACTAAATAAATATTTATTTATTGTCTAGCTCTATAGAAGTGCCGCATACACTCTACTTTGCTTGACCGCACGAAGAAAGTCTTATAAGTTCAAGTCTAGTCGCCGACTGGAGGAACATTTTCTAAGCCTTTTTTCGACCGGTTCCCGAGTTAGTCGATCTCTGGCATAGGCAAGTGGGTTTTTTCCTCTCAGAAACTCGGGTTTTTTGTCACATAAATTCCAGAAAATGGGCCGTCGAACCCACACTATTTTCAGACATTAAAAATATTGTGTTAGGGTTAGGGACCACGAGATAGCGGCACTTATTAGTCGTCTTCTTCACTGCTTGCCGATTATTTAGTGATAACATTGGGTCAGCATGTCGGATTGGCTACTAGTGGTGATTGATTGGCCACTCGGTCTCCAAAAGCTAGGTAGGGCTAAAACGGTCTCGCCTACTCCCTATAGTGGAACAAAAACGCGTTAGCTGATTTTTTTTTAATTTATTTATTATTAATAATTTTGTGATCGTTAACATATACATTTGGATCCGGAATCGTCGAATTTCGGATCGAGTATCGTTCCAAGTAAATATTTACCTTCCAGAATCCAGATACTCGAATCCGAAACCCTATTTCTAACCTCAGTGGTTTAATATTGGGGTTTCGCATGTTGCTTTTTCAAATTTTGCAGAATAATATAAAAGTTTAGAACAAAATGATTGATTTAAAAAAATTCCATAGGAAAGTAATGTGTGTATTGAGAGATAGATGGATAGATAGATAGATAGAGAGAGAGAGAGAGAGAGAGAGAGAGAGAGAGAGAGAGAGAGAGAGAGAGAGAGAGAGGGAGAGAGAGAGATGGTGATCGAAAAAAAAATTATTGACATCTTTAACAGTTTTAATTTTTTATTCCTTGAGGATCTCCTGAAATAAGTGTTAAAACTCCATGGAAATCTGATGATAATGATCGTGTGATAGCAGCGCCACGCAGTGAAGGATAATGTAATATTAATTTATATACATATTTGATCGTTTGGCTAAAGTACATATTTTAATGAAGAAAATCACGTTTTATTTGCTGGCACTTAGGAACTTTTATTTATGGCAAGAAAAAAAGTTGGTTAAAATCTTACCTTCAATTAAAACTAGATTACAAAATGCGAATTTATCTGTGCAAATACATTTCATTACACATTATATTGTACAATAATAGTACCACCAAAATTACACTGTAGAATTAGTTACAAGTTAAGATGACCATAGCATGTTGTGCACACACACAGATGGAAGTGAAGTACCATTAATAATGCAGGTGACAATATACTAAACATTTTTCCAACCATCACCAAAACAAAAGCAACTCATTAGCATGGTTACAATACATTCACATTTCAAAAAACGGTTTTGATCATTAAATTACAAAACTAGTATAAGCATGGAAAACACTAAGTATAATTTAAGGTGAGAAAATACTTCATAAAAGTTATGAATATATTTCCGTCTTAAATTATTATTATTTATTAATCTTGTACTACACTTAAATCTCTTTTTTTGTGTGTATGTGTCAAGAATTGGAATTTTATTCATATAGAAAGAAAAAACTTAAGTTGGTATTATTCGTCAAAATGGTATGACGTTTAGACGTGAATCTTTGTTTTCGATTTTTAAAGATTAGCGAAGCTGTCTTGCTGAGAAACATGAAAATTATAATGCAAAGCGATATTTCTGGTTGATTTTTCCTGGAAAGAGTGATATTGCAGATGTGTCAATCATTGCTCAGTCCTCAGTTTTGTCACCTAAAAAAAATAATAAAACAAAATAAAGAAAATATAAGCATGTTTAATTTCATTGTTAATTGTAAAGTGTTTTAAAAAAATGTGACATATTAGAGGATTTGAAATAAAAGATTAGATTTGTTATTTTAAAAAAATAAAATTTATAGCTGGGTGCGCGAGTAACCCTTGTGGAAGTGGAGTTTGCTTTCCTAGTGCTAGACAACTAGAAGAAAGCTAAAAGTTTGATTGTAATTGCCAAATAGTGGAAATTTATTTCATTTTTTTTTTTCAGCCGGTTCCGAATTTTTTTTTAGGAAACCTGGATTTTTAATTCGCAGCTCAAGAAAATCGCCCACAGAACTGGCACTATTTCAGACATTAATATTAAGGTTAAGAAACCCGAGATGGCAGCGGTTGTCTGCCATACTTCCTCCATCGATACCTATGAAACTCCCTGATAGCCTTCGCCCTGTTACTGATGGCCATGGATGGAGCCTGCCGTCTTCAAAAAGTTGTGGCTAAACAGTTCCACTCTTTAAAGAAAAAAGACGTTAGCTTTGATCCTTAAGTGACTCCTATACACATATAAATGGTCAAAGCTAATAATGGGGATAAGCACTCCACATAGTCATTGAATACGGAATACTGAGACCGACCACTACTTCTGACCTATTGTTCGATGCTCACCTTTTCTCTTACATCCATTAAAAGGTACCTATGTGGATGCCGAACAAACGGTAATCAGGTAATTTGAGATTTAGCTGACATACTTCTGTATTGACCTAAAAGACAATGATGTACAACAGGCTGAAATGATAGAGCTTAGTTAAACAAATCAACCCGTGGGAAGAATAGCGAAATCAGCTACTGGCACAAACTCAAACTCAATATGAGCAGAATAGAAGATTGACACGTGGACGTAAGAATCAATGAAAAAGAAATGGAGCTAGCGGAAGAATTAGAGAAGTATTACGTCGACATAATTGGTGGTATTGAAACGAGGAAGACCGCGGGTAAGAATCTTTTAAATAATAACTACAAAATATTATGATTAGGCAATGGTGAGAATCAAGAAAGTAACTATAATATTCAGCAATAAAGACAAAAATAATAATTTTGAATGGCAGACATTTTCAAGTAGAGTGGTGTGGATAAACATCAAAATAGGCAATGGAACAATAAGACATAGTGCCACAGAAGGAATTCTTTCAGAAGTTGACCATCCCCTGAAAACTAATGTAATGCAAGAAGCAAATTCTTGGACTTACTTGCTTATTTTGAAAAAGGAAGAGTCAAGCTTAGTGAGTCAAAAAACCTTACCATAAGGCAGTATGAAGAAAAAAAAGTAAAAAAAAAACCTGTATACCAATGGAAATCTTCAGTATGCAGATGAAGACAGTGGGCAGGGGCGAATGCTGGTCTTCAATTTTACGCTTGCTCTTGTTATCATTCAGGGAGTGAGAGGTGTGATGAGACTTTATCTGATTTGCGGAATAATGAATTACTGACCATTTGAAACTATATATTTAGACATTTATGTACATTTAATCATGCAAATACAACATTTATTTTACAAATGGTATTCTATCTTTTTCAATTTAGCTACTTGAATACACATTCTATCCTACGGTTCTTCTTTACGAACTGGTCAATAACATCGCCATAAAAAGTTGGTTGTAACTTAATTTTCCCAAGCAACACTCACACTTGTAAAGGCTGGCTGAAGCTCACTGGCTAGAGCTACGTTGACTGTGTATGGCCTCTGTTTAAGACGACGTGAAGGGAGCGGAAATGGCTATGCGCGCGCATGAAATCACAGTGCTGTAGCAAGGACCTGGAAGCTCACTCAACCGAGCAAGCCAAGGTAGCTTGACTAGACGAGCAAGCATCGGCCTTCGATACACAACGCAAAGCTCAATTATTGCCGCGCAAGCTTAAGACGTCTTCTGTCTACAAAAATAAAAGCCTAAATGGAATGCTTATAAATGCATGCATTTATTAACAAATAAATATTATTTCTTTTTCAAATAATGAGCTTGCGCAGCAAGCATGGAGAATTTGCCCCTGACAATGGACTTTCTACATGACTTCACAATGAGGCAAAAAATACACGTATATTATTATGCTGGTTTTGAACTTCGTTATAAGTGAAGTATCGCAGTTCAGAGATCAAGTATCAGAGAACGCTTTTTCTTTTTGGAATTAATAACGTGCCGTTTTTCCTAGAAAATTATAGCTACATATGAAATATGTGACTCAAATTTAATAAATTGAAGTACATTTCGGTTCTCAGAGAAAGCCACAGGTAGAGTGAAAGAGTACAATTTTCAGCCATTTTAACGTTACATATATGACATTTGATTATGATATGCGACAAACATTTTATTAAATTGTAGAATCGATAAATTTAATAAAAATGCGCGTTTCAGAGCCAAATTTTTGGGCACACGTCTCCATATTTGCAGTTGACAATGCACATTAAATCCCTATCAAAAGTATATCTGAGGGATCATCATAATTTTTCAGAAAATTTGAATAAATCCTTCTTACAACATTGAAATTTATAATAATAGCAAATGAAGTATCTTAGAAATCAAGACGTCAATATGTTGTTGAAACAGATCTTAAAGATAAACAGACAGAAAATAAAATCCTGGCGAAGTCGGTTTGAACCACCACAATCTTTAAGACTCAATTTATGGCTCAATTAAAAATGCGCATGCAGCAAAAATTAAAGATTTTATCGCAGAATTTCGTATACAACAGAAAATGTCACCTAACAACGTGAAGACAGATAAATGTATGGAAAAGTTTCTAGGATACTGTTAAAGATGCTGCCTATAAGCGCATCACCAAGACGACTGTCAACAGAAGAAAACCATGGATGAATGAAAGTATATTAAATCTGTTGAACAAAAGATAAGTAAAAAATAAATCAGAATATAAATCTTCAAACTGAATAATTAGGAGAGCATGCAGAGAGGCCAGGGAAACATGGCTTAATAATAAGTTCAATGAAATAGAAGACCTAGAAATAAAGCAAAAAGATCGACAGGTATACGGCACAATAAAAATCAAAAATTTCAAAATGTTATTTGAAACAGAGGGAAGATATATTAATATATGGCGTTAATGAAGACAGCAAAAGCACCAGATCGATATGATACTCATACAGAAATGCTAAAAGCCCTAGAGGAAAATGGAATAAAAGACTTAACGATATGGGATGTATCCCTTAACTTAAACAAGTTATATGTCGCCAAATTGAAGCCTTTGGCTCTTCATATGTCTAATACTTAAGAAAACTTATTTAAGCAAATTTATGAAAGTGGACCGAGTAAGAGGAAGAAATATAAATAATCCTCGTCATAGAAATGATACTGTATTGATTGCTGAAAGAGAGAAAGACTTGCAAATGTTATCAGATCAAATAAACACACAGAATCAAAAATACAGTATTATATTAAATTAAAAACAACAACAACTAAATCTATGATAGTAAACAGAGAAAAATATGTCTTGCTAAAACTAAGCGAGTTATTAAAACATTTAGCAACCATGTCACAAAAGAAATATTACAAGAAGATCTGGTGAATTTTTAAAGAAAATGATAACGCACTGAAACTGTTACTGGTATTAAAAATCGTGAATCCTGCAAAAAAAAAACGCATACCATGCTGTTATAACGGTTTAGCTAAATTTAATTTGTATACGTTGACATATACAAAAGTATTTTAACCTATAAATCTGTAGGCTATAAATACCTTCAACCCAGATAAACTGTGAGAGGTCGTTCTCGAAACTTAAAAAAAAAAAAAAAAACCGAAGGGTTGGAGCTTTAAAAAATAAAAAAATACTTTATCCGAATTACTAATAACTAAAAAAAAAATTAAAAACAGTTAGCTTTACTTTACTAAGTTTGTTGATCGTAAGAAAGCAAATTAACTAGTAAAGCAGAGGGCGGTACTATCGATTACTGCTATTGTACTAGATCAGAATATTTTTCATTCTTACCAACAACTTCCGCCTTTAGGCGAGCAGCTAGAGACCTGCGAAATGCCAACATTTTAGGATCCAACGATGGTTTCTCTTCCTCTTCAACTACACGCTGTGCAGTGCGGGCAGACTTTGGACGCTGGCGTGCTTGTTCATAGTTTTTTAACTGTTTTTGTCTTTCCTGGCGTTTGAGAGCGAGAAGGCGATCGCGCTGGTGACGGAGATATTCCTGTCTTCGTCTTGCCTCGTCAGGGTCCACCTGAATAACAAGAAATAATATTAATAATTTTTAAATTTTATTTTTAAATAAAATTTAAAAATTTATAGTAAATAAATAACTGATTAAATAATAAATTTACTTTTATTTATTTTATTTCATTATATTATTATTTTTAACACACAAAGTCATTTTTTTTATTGATTTCTAAATTATTTACACAATTACAAAAATCGTCTTTAGTGACATTCTAACTTGCAATTTTTACAAAATTCAGCACTGAGTGCTGCATATGTGATTCATTTTCTACATTGCATTTCAATTAAAATTTTGATAATAATACTTTTTTGCATCGATATTTACAATGAAGATTACAGGGAATTTTTGAATAATAATAACAATAATAATAATAATAATAATAATAATAATAATAATGTCTCAGATAAATTACATACATATATTAATAGTAATAATAATAATAATTTATTACGATAAAGAGCCAAGAGGCTATTTTTTCATCATCATCATCATCATCAAATTACTGCCATGTACCCTCAAGGGGTGTACAGGATATGACAGTACTACATGAAAAAATTACATCATTACTAACTTCCTATCTACAATTTTCCTCCAAATCAGTCTGTTACTTGTCAAGACTCCAACATTATCAGATCTTATATTTCTATCGTCTAAGACACTTTGTACCGTATCAATCCACCTATATCTTGGGCTTCCTCTGGGTCGTTTTCCTGCCAACCTGGCAGAGAACACTTGTTTTGCTAATCTTTCCTCTCCCATTCTATTTAAGTGACCATACCATCTGAGATTAGCTCTGCTAACGCATTCCTGGATGCTGACAATGTCAAGTTCTTTCCTAATATCCTCATTTTTAATATGATATTGCCATTGATGCCATCTGTTCACGCCTCTAATCTTTCTCAGGACTCTCATATCTGCGGTCTCTAGTCTTTGGTCAAGTGTTTTACTTCTGACCCAGCTCTCAGATCCATAAGTTAAAATTGGTTTGAACACAGTCTTGTATACAGCTAATTTAGTGTTCCGACTAATTTCTTTCTTATTCCATATGAATTTATTCAATTGACTTCCCATGATACCAGCTTTGCTGATTCTGTTGTCTATTTCTATATTTAGTTTACCATCTTCAGTAAAAATTGTGCCTAAGTAGCTGAAATGTTTTACTTGTTCCACAGGTTCTCCATTCACAACACAGTTGACATTTTCAATGATTCTGCCTATTTTCATTGTCTTTGTCTTTTTATTGCTGACCTTCATACCATATCTATTACAACAGCTATTCAATTTAGTCAGAGAATCTTGCAGACTTGTAGCGGATTTATTTAGAAGTATAACATCATCCGCATAAAGCAATGAGGTGACATTAACATCTCCAATTTTGATATCAGGTTTAATACACATTCCTTCATAATGTGATCCATATAGATAATAAATAACAGAGGGGATAATGTACATCCTTGTCTCACACCAGATTTAACATTAAACCATCTTCCTGTACTTCCTTCAATTCTAACTGCTGACTCACAACTCAAATAAAGACTAAGTATTGCTTGATATAATGCCCCATTGACACCATATAACTGCAGTGTATTGAATAGCTTCTCTCTTGGCACCTTGTCATATGCCTTTTCCAAATCGACAAAACTTAAATACAGATCTTTGTTATATTCCCATGCTTTCTCGACTATTTGTCGTAAAGTGAAGATCTGATCCTGACAGCCTCTATTTGGCCTGAATCCAGCTTGTTCTTCACCAAGCTTTTCTTCCACAATTCTTCTCAACCGTTTCTCAAGTATACTTGCATAGATCTTGCCAGGAACACTCAGTAGGGAATTACCTCTGTAATTCTCACATTCAGTTTTATTTCCCTTTTTATATATCAGTACTATGAGAGCTCTACTCCAATCATCGGGAATTCGTCCCTCTGGCCAGGCTTTCTGAACTATGCAGTGCAGCCACTGTAAGACTTTTATGCCACCATACTTCAGCATTTCTGGTCGAATATCATCTACTCCTGCTGCCTTTCCACATTTCAAGCCTTTGATGGCTTTTTCTACTTCAATTATGGATATGTATTCCTGACTGCATGCCTGGTCAGTGTTTTTTTATCACTGTGCTGTCATCACTGCTTGTTTCATTTAGCAGTTTTTTAAAGTAATTACTCCATACTTCAAGGATATCTTTTTCTCCTGTTTTCATGTCTCCTTTATCATCTCTAATTCCTTTTACAGCACTCTTTCCTCCATTCCTAAGCTTCTTCAACAACCTCCAGAATATTTTGCCACCTTCTTGATATTTATTTTCTATATTCTTGCCAAAGTCCTCCCATGACTTTTGTTTAGCTAGTTTTACACACTGTTTAGCTTTCTTACATTTGTCTCTGTATTCTGTAAGAGTAAAAGCTGGCTTATTTGCCAGGAACTTTTGATATGCTTTCTTCTTTTCCTTCACTGCCTCTTTAACTCCCTGTGTCCACCAGGGAGTTCTGATTTTTTTATCCTTGCACACAACCTCACCACATGCCTCTCTGCCAGAATCAATGAATGTTTCCTTCAGAGTTTGCCACTGAATCTCCAAGGTTTGATTCCTGTTCTCAAACTCTTTCATTTTGTTTTCAATAATATTTCTGTATTTTAGTCTACAGTTCACATCTGAGAGCTGCTCAACTTTTATTCGCTTTAAAACTTTCTTACATGTTATTCTTTTCAATATGAAATTCAATTTTATCCTGCTCAAGACTAAATAGTGATCACTTCCAATTTCAAATCCTCTGTACACTCTGGTGTCCTGCACCAGGGAGAAAACATCACTATCAACAATAACATAGTCAATGAGACTTTTCTTATTTCTAGCCTCTTCTCTCCATGTGAATTTGTGCACACTTTTATGTTGGAACATGGTGTTAGTAATAACAAGTCCATGTCCTGAGCAGAAATCCAACAGATATTTGCCATTATTATTAGCTTTGCTCTTTTCACCAAATTTTCCCAAAATATTTTTGTATGTCTCACAGTCATTTCCTACTCTGCTGTTTAGATCCTCAACAAGGACCAACTTTTCCTTTTTCATTGTGTCAGTTGCTTTTTCTAAAGCCTCAAAAAATTCCTCCACTTCTACCTTAGTAGAACCTTCCGTGGGACCATAGGCACAAATAAGTCTCATTGTCCAGTTCCCCATTCTCATATTTGCCCACATTACTCTACTTGAGACTGACTGCCATTCAAGAAGATTAGTCTCGTATTTTGTGTTGAATACTATGGCTACTCCTTCTTTTCCTTGATTGTTATTGCCTGAATATAACATTTTGTATTTATTGCTCAGAAAGATCTCACCAGTTTTGGTCTTTTTTGTTTCAGTCACCCCTATTATGTCGATCTGGTGCTTATCTAATTCCTCAGCTAGCTCCATTTCTTTGCCTTGCATTCCATTTCTGGCTATTTCTGGCCATTCCATTTTGCATTCCATTTCTGGCTATTTTTTCGGCGACATAAAATAAGTTAAGGGGGGGGATAGCAAATCCCGTATTATTATAGCCGGGACCAAACTCGGAGATCGAAATCGAAGAGTTTCATGACGAAGAACTATCGGCGAGTCCAAGCGTAAGTGATCACCTGGGTAGCACAACACTAGGGCAACTCGCTGCCAAAGGTGGAGCAAGCTCGGTCAATATCCTTAATATTTTCTCATAATGTAAAACGCAGCTTCCAGGAGATGTATTACTGTTTGCATTATGAGGAGAGGTCACTACCCAGACCGGTTTCGATCTTTTTTGAGGTCTCATCAGTGAGCAGGTGGACCTAGATTACCAAGCTTTAAGTGAACCGAACTCACATATACCCCTACTAAGGAATTGCCAGACCGGTGTACCCATATATTATTATTATTACTACGATAAAGAGCCAAGAGGCTATTTTTCCGGCGACATAAATTAAGTTACGGGGGGGGGGGGGTTAAGGTCTACCTACTCATTGATGAGACCTCAAAAAAGGTCGAAACCGGTCTGGGTAGTGACCTCTCCTCATAATGTAAAACAGTAATACATCTCCTGGAAGCTGCGTTTGACATTATGAGAAAATATTAAGGATAGTGACGGAGCTTGCTCCACCTTTGGCAACGAGTTGCCCTAGTGTTGTACTACCTAGGTGATCACTTACGCCTGGACTCGCGGATAGTTCTTCGGCATGAAACTCTTCGATTTCGATCTCCAAGTTTCGTACCCGGCTCTAATAATACGGGATTAACTATCCCCCCTTAACTTAATTTATGTCGCCAGAAAAATAGCCTCTTGGCTCTTTATCGTAGTAATAATAATAATAAATGGGTACAGCGGTCTGGCAATTCGTTAGTAGGGATATATATAAGTTCGGTTCTCTTAAACCTTGGTATTCTAGGTCTACCTACTCACTGATGAGACCTCAAAAAAGGTCGAAACCGGTCTGGGTAGTGACCTCTCCTCATAATGTAAAACAGTAATACATCTCCTAGAGGCTGCGTTTTACATTATGAGAAAATATTAAGGATAGTGACCGAGCTTGCTCCACCTTTGGCAACGAGTTGCCCTAAAAATCCATGAAACTCTTCGATTTCAATGGATTTCGATCGAGAGACCTGTGTAGCTCAGTGGAACTGGCGCTTGCATCCTCTGCGCTTGGGCGCTCAAAGTTTGACTTAAGTTCAAGTCTAGTCACCGACTGGAGAAACACTTTCTAAGCCTTTCTTCAATCGGTTCTCGAGTTAGTCGATCTCTGGCACAAGCAAGCGGGTTTTTCATCTCGTAATCTCACGAAAATCGACCGTAGTACCCACATTATTTCAGGCGGTGACATATCTTGTTAGGGTTAGGTACCAAGAGATGGCAGCACTTGTTTGCCAGCCTCTTCATCAGTGGCTGCTATAATTAGTGATAGACATGGGCCAGCTATCTCAGATTGGCTACCGGTGGAGATTGAACTGCCCAGTCTCCAAAAGCTAGATAGGGTATAAAGGCTTCGCCTACTCCCGATAAGGCAGGGATTCTCAACCTATGGTATGCGTACCACTGGTGGTACGTGAGCCACTGCCTTACTGGTACATCTAACATCTTGAATTAAATATAGTGGTATGCCACTGGAAAAGGTTGAGAACCCCTGCTATAAGGGAATAAAAGGCGTTAGCAGATTTATTTTATTTTATACACGAATACAATTGTTCATAACAGATACGTGTATGTACACAATATGTTTTCAATAATAATAATTGTTTATAACGTACATTATTATCATTGATGATTATTACGGACATTTTTTTCTGCATGTTTACAAGTATGTATAAAATAACAACTTTTCTATTTTCATCGTACAGAGTATTTACATATTTACAATTAATGCATATTACACTTGATGCTCTGCACAATTATTATATTCTGTAGTTAATATTCTGTACGCAGTTTAAGGCACATTATTTCTTTTCAAAATTTTTTTCTTTGGATACAAATTCATATACTTTCTTTTTTATATATCAGTATCTTCATTATTATTATACATCATACTACTGTTTTGTTACATAATTTGCAATCTTTGGTTATGAGTATTACGTGTAGTTGAATGAAGGAGATTAATCCCACCTACTTCGAAGCTTTTATGAAGAGAGTGGGATTAGTCTTCACTATTTAGGTTGTTGTTGCTGTTTATGGATGGGATGTAGGCATTGGATGCTGGTGGTTTGTGATGTGTATTTAGTGTTAATGGTATATTAACTTTGTTGGTATTTTTCCAGCGTTCGTGTTTTAATGTTCTGTAGTTATCTATGTGTGGTAGGTTGTTGAGTTGCGTGGGTATCTGATATGACCTCACAAAAGAACTGAGTTGTTGAAGGGTGTAGGGATGTAGAGCGTTGTTGTGAGTCGTGTTATACGATATGTGTCTCTGTTGTTTAGATAGGTGATTTTGAAGTAATTCCTTAGTAATATTATGTAGTGTTTCAGATTTTTAATGCTTAGGATTCTGTGTATCGCCATGTGCTGGTCAGATATTGGCTGTTGTGTATAAGGTGTCCAAATCACTGTTGACACAATTTTCCTATGTAATATGTAATTTCTAATTTTGTTAGGTGGCTGTTTGATGTGTTTGTATAGATTGTTATGCCATATCTGAGTAGGGATTCACAGATACCGATATAGGAATACTTTTATGTTGGATGGAATAATGTCTTTTACTTCAAACAGTTTTGCTGCGATGATGCTGAGTTTGGTATGTAGGTATTCTATATGTTTTGTCATTTAAGGTGGCAATCTATGTAAAGACCAAGGTATTTTGCGTATGTGACAGGTTTGATTTCGGGACACTGACAGATTTTTTTGTTGTTAATGCAGCGGTGTATGTGTGACAGTGTAGTGATAGTGGTTCGCGGTGCATGATTCTCGGGTTGTGTATTATTAAAATCTGTGTTTTGGTAGAAGTATGTTGTGATTTCATTTAAGTCTTGTTGTGCTTTGGAGAGAACCATGTTGGTGTCTGTGTGGATTGCTACTAGCGCGGTGTCATCTGCGTACTGAAATATTTGACTTCTTATGACCAGTTTATGAACATCGTTAATGTATATGTTGAATAGAGTGGGTGATAATATGGTGCCTTGAGGGACACCGTGTTTTATTTGTATACCCCTGCTGTGACATGTACCTATTTTTGTTACTTGTGTTCTGTTTGAGAGGCAGTCCCTGAACCATGTATGCAGTGTTCCTCTTATACCTATTGAGTATAGTTTAGTGAGCAGTATGTCATGTTCAAGTGTATCAAACGCTTTGGTTAAGTCAAGCAGCATAAGGATGGTGTACTTGTTTTTATCGAGAGCTTTGTTTATTGCGTCGGCGATGCTTCTAATAAAGTGATGGTGCTTTTTGTTTTCTGAAAGCCGTGTTGGTTTTGTGAGATGATGTTGTACTTCTGTAAATAGTTCTGCAGTCTGGTGTGTGTTATTTTTTCTAGAATTTTTGAGAAGACTGGCAGGATAGCTGTTGATCTGCAGTTCTGAGTATCATTTCTTTTACCATGTTTGTAAATTGGCGTAATTATTGCTGTTTTTAGTTGTTGTGGAATAATGCCAGTGTCGAATATTATGTCCACGAGTCTCAAAAGTATTGGATTTATTTGTTCAAAGTGTGTTAAAAGGTCTGTGAGTCTTATTTTGTCTATTCATGGAGTGATCTTTGGTTTTAGCTGTAAGAGTGCTTTTTTCAGTTACTGTTTTGTTACAGGTGAAAAATACATAGTTTGTTATTGACTTTGTGTCGGTAGTTGGTAGATTGTCTTTTTTGAGTTGTGTGATATTGTTCGTGAAGGCATGGTTGAAT